>NW_028317822.1:1340000-1640000 GCF_062004578.1 Staurois parvus | reverse complement strand
CACCTGACCTGGATGAGTATATTTCTAATAATACTCACTATACTCTATGGCTTTGTATTTGTGATACCACTGGCCACCAGGGTCCTATCGATTGGACTTTGATCTGTATGCGTTGCATGTTGAGTGAACCACTGACCATCAGGGAGCTGATTTATGTGGGCCTGGATTTATATTATATCAATGTGAGTCCTGGTTGCTTGGTTTTTGTCTTGTGTTCTTAAATAAACGTACTTTACTATTAGTGCTTTCTTGCCTCCCGGCTCGTTTGTAATGAGCTTATGCAAGGTGGCGTTTTGGATTTGAAAGCCAGAAGGGGCCTGGATAGCGTTGTACCTGTGACCCGGATGTCCATATATGACCAGATGGTGCCCAGGCTGCTGACCAGACCATGATGCCCGGTTGCTGTTAATTACATACAATGCTCATATTGTGTGTATTTGTGGTAAGCGCACAACCTCACTAATTTCTCTTATTTCATTGTTTGTGATCTGGAACATCATTGGATCATTTCCATTTTTTCAGGCTGGAATATATGAACTATTATATGAACTGCTGTATTGGTACATCATATCATAAACAGTCCCGTGTTTATTATCTGTTCTCTAGCGCTACATACCCCATTCATAGTTTATGTTCCAAGGTATTGAGGATTACCCTGTATGTTAGCTGCTTACCTGATCTGTTTGCGCTCACTTACCCACCTTTGATATCTGTGCCATTAACCTATATATCTACAAAGGAAGAAATGTCCACACATGATTAGGGTTTCTTCACTTTACTGGTGGTGCTTGTAAAATGGCACAAACAGTCACATCACACTGACATACTATCCAGGGTCACTTGACAGTACAATGTCCATCACATTTAGTGGATGGTCTGCAGTTGTCACATGTGAAAGTATTGTGCAGCCCTTTAAGTAAGCCATCTTCCCTCAAACAGTGTTTCTCAACCTGGAGTCATTACTACTCACTGGGATAGGATCTCGGAAGTCACCTCTTCTTTAGGTACACCTCTAGGGACCCTACAAGGGTATAGCCTCACTCCAGAGATCTCTTGGCCTAGCCTAAAAGGCCTTTTGCAGCCCACCGTAGCCCCCATCTCCATAAGCGTCAGGAAGTCTATAGCCATCTTCCCTCAAACAGTGTTTCTCAACTTGGAGTCATTACTACTCACTGGGATAGGATCTCAGAAGTCACCTATTCTTTAGGTACACCTCTAGGGACCCTACAAGGGTATAGCCTCACTCCAGAGATCTCTTGGCCTGGCATAAAAGGCCTTTTGCAGGCCACCGTAGCCCCCATCTCCATAAGTGTCAGGAAGTCTACAGCCGGATCTTCTGGGTGCAGGTGTACTTCTTCATGGCCTCCAGCACTGTCCAGGGCCTCCACTTGCTGGCTACATCTGCCTGATGGTGGAATCTCTGGCTCCTTTGCCCCAACTGCCATAAGGCTCCTCACAATCTGGCTTATAACTCACCCATGACATGACTACAGGAGGGCTCTAAGTGAAAGCGGCCTAGCACCTGATGACACTTCCATCTGTAAACAGACACTGTTTGTTCTGGAACAAAGGCACCTAGTGACAGACTAGCTAACTGTACCTGCTTACAGCATCTCAGTCCAGGAAGTCTAGATGAAGGAATTGTGAGGGGGAGTATTGTGATCTCTGTGAGCAGTTATTAACCACTTGTCCTCCAAAGGATTTACCCCCCTTCCCGACCAGGACATTTTTTGTGATATGGCACTGCGTTACTTTAACTGACAATTGCACGGTCATGCAACGCTGCACCCAAATTAAATTTATGTCCTTTTTTCCCACAAACAGAGCTTTCTTTTAGTGGTATTTCATCACCTCTGCGTTTTGTATTTTGTGCGCTATAAACAAAAAAAGATTGCCAATTTTGAAAAAAAAACCACAATATTTTGGATTTTTTGCTATAAAACATATCCAATAAAAAAAAAAATGAAGAAATGTCTTCATAAATTTAGACCAAAATGTATTTGCTAAAAAAAAAAAACACAATATGTGTAAATTAATTGGTTTACATGAAAGTTATCGCGTGTACAAATGTCAGTATAGATACTGGAATTTTTGTTTTTATTTTTGTAAACTAGTAATGGTGGTAAACACTGACTTATAGCGGGACTGTGTGACTGCAGCGGACATCCTGACACTGGGGCACACCGACTGACACTGACATCAGTGAAACTAATAAAAAGCACTGGCACTGTACTAATGGCATTGGGCAGGAAGGGGTTAACATGTGGGGTGATCAAAGGGTTAACTGTGTGCTATGCTGTGTTTTACTAGGGAGACATGCTGCTTTGTATGTCTTTGCTGTGTGGAGAGATACAAAACAGCATGTCCTTGCTGACAGGAGAGAGATCTGTGTTGTTTACACACAGGTCTCTCCCCTGTCAGCTTTCCCCAACGATCGCCGAGTGCCGGCTGGGAATCGCCGGACGCAACCAGGTGACTGACATCTCTAGCCACCAACAGCGGCATGGGCAGAGCGGCATGTGCGTGCGCCCCCTACCTGGAAATGCAAATCATGTATATATGTGATTTTGTGCAGCCCTACCGCCCTGTAACAGTACTTCTTCTATTGACCAGAAGGCAAGCGGTTAATACCTGGGATTTACACATTAATTAACATGCATTTCAGCGTGAAAAATATATCTGATGTCAGGTCCACTTCAAAGATCCATTGTTCGAACGTATATAGGTTCCTTAAGTAATAATACACTAACTGTCTCATCTTCAATAACTGCGCAGTAATTTGTGGTGCCACTCCGATTGCTACTCTGCTGTCAGCGGATGTATTTTTATTCGTTTCTATATTTCATGTAACGATGTATACAGCTTTATTGTCTTGTTTTAATAATCGCTCTTTGCCGGGTATTAAATGTGTCATATCATGACAATTCATTTTACACACGGCTTAATCTTTGTTTAATAATGCGCTTTTTAATCATGCAAGGGGATGAGGGGAATAAATATTGCATGGGTCAACATTATTGAGACTTAATATGGTACGCGTCAGTGGCGGAGATGAAAGATTTTAAAGGGTGAGGTTCTGCAGGATAGTAATAGGAATTCAGAGGCCATGCTGGCCATGAAATCAAGGAGACAATGGTGTCTGGTCCCAGGAGGGGTGGGGGTAGGGTGGGGGGGGGGGGGGGGGGTGACCATGGTTTACATCTGAATTGGTCCTAAAGAAAAACTATAGAGTTTTTCAGTGAGTATATTTTGTTAAAGCTGAACTCTAGGAAGGTATAAAAGACACAAATTAATGTTGCTATATAACCATTAATACATCATGTTTTTTTTTTTAGGTAAGCCATGTAAATACCTGAATGTGACCAGGTATCAGCCCCTTGAAGGCCCTGTACATCAGGGCTTGAGTTGGAGAGGAAGAAGCATCACAAGGAGTCACTCAGTTCATGGGCTGACATGGAGCATGTTGATAGGAGGAGAGAGCAGAGTGACACTGACAATGAGAATGAGAGATATACTCATCATTGTACTGCTTTTCCTTTCACAATCCAATCACAGGCTGGGGCGGGACCAGAGGAAGTGGGTTGTGAGTTGAATGATGCTGGCCATCAAATTGAGGACATCCAGTAGCAGAAAAAAAATACAGTGAAAGAAATTGTCCACTGAAAAGTATCGGCTGAAAATAGGGTTATCAGCATTTTGCCAATAAGAAAAAAAAAAAAAGGTGCTGATAATGATAACTGACTTCAAGGCAAAATCGTGTCCCATTGAGTTCAGTGCAAAATTGCGTCCCATTGAGTACAATGCAAAATCGTGTCCCATTGAGTTCACCACAAAATTGTGTCCCATTGACTTCAATACAAAAACGCTCCCTATTGACTGCAGTGCAAAATTGTGTCCCATAGCCTTCAATGCACAATTGCGTCCCATTGACCGAAATGCAAAATCGCATCCCATTGACTTCAATGCAAAAAAAGCCCCCTATTAACTTAAATGAAAAATCACATCCCATTAATTCAATGCAAAATCAAGTCCCATTGATTTAATGCAGAACCCCCCCTATTGATATCAATGCAACAACGCCTCTATTTAAGTTTTTTTAATTTGATATACATTTCATTTTATTTTCAGTCCAATTTTTGTGTTACTTTCAATAAAAGTTACTTTACGTTACTGGAAAGTATTTTTGAAATTCATATACTGTACATTTAAATTCATGATATTAATTAAAAAGTTGAATATAATACAAATATATATAAAAAAATATTTTTTAAAAAACCTGTCAATTTCAGTTTTGGTTTTTGGCCAAGTGCATCCTGAATTTTGAGTTTAAGTCCAGAATTTTCATGTCAGTGCATTATTAATTGCAGCAAAAGCTAATATTTGTTTGTTTTTGTGTTTTTTTTTTTTTATAAGGGACTTTTTTTTCTTCTTTCTTTTTTTTTTTTAAAGAATGCACCTGGCCAAATGTATTTTTTTTTTATTAGAACAAGTTCCCCAGTGTAGTTCCACCTCCCACCCCCATGCGATTATTATTGACACCTCCTTGCCTATTAGCTCTGCAAATGGCTTTTTTTAATACAGCAAATTTGGCTCCTATTGATTTCCTCAAAAGCTCGCTGAACCCTGCTCTAAGCAAACCCAAGATATTTCAGCTCATTTCTTCAGGAGTCACTCTTTCCCCTGATATTCCAGTTTGAGTATAGCTTCCTCCATTTCCAGCTCCTATTGATTTCCTCAAAAGCTTGCTGAACCCTGCTCTAAGTGAACCCAAGATTTTTCAGCTCATTCCTTCAGGAGTCACTCTTTCCCCTGATATTCCAGTTTGCGTATAGCTTCCTCCATTTCCAGCTGGACCTTCATCCAGGCTCTACCTTCAAACGTTTAGCCTTTCCTAGGTTTTAGGCCTAGGAGTATAGCAGCACTGATAGCATTCATACCCTTCCCAGCATGCACCACTGGCAACAAAACTCCTAGAGGTTGGCCAGAGAAGGACACAAATATTCATACTCAAGCCCTATTGCCTCCCCCCTTTCCATTAGCAGGGACACTCCTTGAGAGCCTTGATTGTTCCCACAGATACTGCTGGTCAGTAACTCTTTGGCTCCAGCAATTTGCTTCCCTACATGGATTCACAGGAAAGCCCTATTGTGAGTCAATTCAATTAAGATTGCTTTCTCCTGTCTACTTTCACAGAGTATTGATAAAAACATGCACCAATGGAAGGAGCACCAGAACAAAGGATAAAGAAGTCCAAATTTATTGGTTTCAACTAAAACACAACCAACGTGTTTTGGGAGTCAGAAAAAACTCCCCCTTCATCAGGGCTTCAGTTAAAATAAGAACCTTAAATTGAGACCTGATAAAAATTGCTGGTGACACCGTTCAAAGCAGGAAAGAGGCCTCTTCCATACTTCCTCAGGAAAGCAGGGTGCTGCTGTATCTATGTTCTGATCCAGAGAGCAAAATGTGTGTATGTGTAAGGATCGCTGCTCTACCCACACCAGCCTGTGTTATCAAAAGGTGAGGAGCGGCCTCAACCAACCTACGAGTCTCCGCTAAGGTATGCCCATTGACGCATTTTGCCCCAACTACCGGGGCTTACTTATAAGACTATGACAGGTGAAATGCGTCAGAGCATGGCTTATCAAAGACTAGTAGGCTGAAAGCCGCACCTTATCTTTTGATTACTCGGACTGCTGTGGGTAGAGCAGCAGTTTGCTCTTCTTGATCAGCACACAGAAGTCCCCACCCTGCTTTCCTGAAGACCTAGGACAGAGGCATAAGGGCCTCTTTCCTTCTTGAGTGGCGCCACCAGCAATGCTTACCAGGTCGCAATCCCAGTTTCAACTTTACTTGAAGCCCTGATGAAGCGGGGGGGGGGGGTCTAGTGCTCCTTCCATCGGTGCATGTTTTTTGATACTCCTTGAAAGCAGGCAGGAGAAAGCAATCTAAAATTAGTGGAAAAGTGGATGGTTGTGCCATCTATTATGCATTAGTTATAGGCAGTACTACATGACGCAAACGCGCGCATCAGAGATGGACGCGGTTCAACCATTTTGGCTTCAGCCTCCATCATGGCGAAGAGATTAACTGTCCTGAAATATCTTTTTCCTTCATCCTCCCCCTTCCTCTCTGTTCAGCCACCGTGACACCTGGTTGTGGGTCACTGGCAGGCTAGAGCAGCAGGGAGCCCAGAGCTACAAATCCCCCCTCAGGAGAGCTGGAGTCCCACTGTCCTGAGAACCTGTGTAATTTCACGCCTCGTAAAAAGATAACGGAGCCTTCCCCGGAGTTCAAGGCATTCCCAAGAAGCCCACACCAGATAACATTTTTAAAAGATCAATTTTTCCCCTATGTTTCATATCTTGGAATATGAGAGACGTACATAAAAAACAGGCATCCCGTCAGATTGGCTAGGAGCAGGCGAACAGTTTGATGGGTCGTTCGAATTATCTCGGACCATCAGGGTAGCCAAAACATATAACTCGTGAACCGTGAAACATATAACTTCATAATTCATATCTAGATAATCCTCAGACTTGTCTGCATAATAATATACCCACGGGTGGAATGTCACTTGTGCAGCTGGAAAGTTATGGACCAGAATATGAATTAGGAAAGATATTGGCTCCAGTTTAGGGTTCCGCCTGACGATCCCTCTCTCAACAGGGGATTGGTCTTTTTACTTCAGAACCACCCCCTGCTGGGAAACTTTAAAGCAGGCTGTCAAGCCTAAGAGAGTTGAGTTGAAGAATTCTCCCATTTTTTTCCATCGTAACATAGGGAGATCAAAGCACCCTCCTGCTCTGACTTGGATCTGCTAAACCCAGGACTTTGGCAAGTACTTTAACCCTTTCACCTCTCTCTGATATCTCTTTATTGTGCTATGGTTCTCTTTATATATATATATATATATATATATCTTAGTTACATCTTCTCTGTAAATATTTTTACTGCACCTGTTTGACCCTTTTAGTAATAAATCTTTCTTTCTGAAAGTGTTGAACTGTTCCTATTTGCAATTTACAAATCCCTGCCTTTGAAGAGATGCTACTGTTTGTTTAAACCTCTGTATAACCGGCCTGCGGACCGTTTTATACAGACGATTATTTCAATCATTATAGTGTTATAACTGATAACGCGAGTTTCTCTGTACAAAAAGGAGGTGGTGGCAGTGTGGAGGGTTAGTTGCGTAATTAACCCGACCCAGTAACAATCGCTCAGGTTGCAGGTACATAGATTGTAGTCCATTAGCTGGAAAATCTTTGTGCAGGGTGCAGCTGGGTGTGGCATTGTTATGCACGTCACATCGCGGTTTGGATCGGCCAGTCCTTCGGTCACGAGTTTGGTGAGAAGATCTGGGGTCTGACGCCGCGATCGTAACACTACATATGATGAGACACTCTTGCTTAAGGCAGGGTGGCTACACTACATGTACCCCCTTACCATTCTGCGACCTGTTGCTCCCCCTACTCATGCAGATCCATTTTGTTCTTCTCCAGTTATCACGCTAAACTTGGAGTCCAGGCTTCTTCAACTCTATTTCCAAAAAATGAATATTTTAGGACTACATGCTCTTTTAAATGGCTCAACCAGGTAGGTGGAGGATCAATATGACACTATGTATTTGTAATTACAAAGGTACACCTACTGTGTACAGGTTGTGTGGTCAATGAGGTGACTCACTGCCTACAAACCCCACTGTACACGAAGTAAAAAAAGAATGACTAAAACTCCAACAGGACACTCACACACAAAATAGGTTTAATTAACATTCAGATGTGCTCGGAACCATTCCCCAGGTATCGCCTCCTACGATAAGACTGCTAGACTTGTTTACAAATGCGTTTCCGCATGAGTGATCTGTGTTATTCATTTTCATCTTATAGAACATAATCCAAAGGAGAAGAAGTCAATCAATTCCAGGCTGGGGCCCATACAACCGCCTAGTCTCCCCGTCCACACACATGATAGATGTGATCTGACTGCCAGTTCTATTAAGTATACAGTGGCCAACCAATATGGCATGAGCGGTTTTTACAGGCAGAGACAGGAAAGAAAATAAAAAAGTGGCTCTTGTTAGCAGACGGTTTTGTTAGAGCCATTGCTTGTAAGAATTTTCAGTGTTTGACATTGTAGAGTGATGGAAATTGGTGTATTGACTTTATTGATATAAACTGGTCTACTCTAACCAGAAAAGATTCAAAATATTATTTTTTGTAAGTGCGCTTAGATAAGAAACTATAAAATATATATATATATATACACATATACACACAGTTGTGTTCAAAATAATAGCAGTCAGACATCACTAACCGGATCAATCTCTGTTTTTGGTAGAAATGATATTTCTACATGGCAAATAATTTACTAGCAGGTGTAGTAGAGTAATAGAAATCCAACAGACCCAACAGTCATGACATGCATGCTGCTGATTCTGTGTAATTGAATCACTAATTGAAAGGGGCATGTTCAAAATAATAGCAGTGTGGAGTTCTATTAGTGAGGTCATTCATTCTTTGAAAAACAGGTGGCAATTATTGCCCTTATTTAAGGAAGGAAGGCAGCAAATGTTGTACTTGCTGGTTACAGTGCATTTCTCTCTGAAATTCTGAGGAAAATGGGTCATTCCAGACATTGTTCAGAAGAACAGCGTACCTTGATTAAAAAGTTGATTGGAGAGGGGAAAACATATAAAGAAGTGCAGAAAATGATAGGCTGCTCAACTAAAATGATCACAAATGCTTTAAAATGGCAACCAAAACCTGAAAGACGTGGAAGAAAGCGAAAAACTACCATTCGAATGGATAGAAGAATAGAATTCAAAGATGGCAGTACATCCATCAGTGACCATCTCGGCCATGGAGGTCACCAGCCCACAGCTGTCATTCCTGTGAACATTCAGCGTGTGGAACGCTGTTCCTGGATAATCAACGCATAACCTGTTGTCAAATTGCACAAGAGACAAATCTTTCTGTGGGAATAGTGAACACATTCATTCATAAATGTCCTAGGATGGTTCAGGAGAACTGACAAATCTTTGTATGCCAAAGCTTTCCAGGCATGAGGTAGACACTGAGATAAGTGTATAAATATGGCAGAGGAGTGTGTTGAAAAATAAATGCAGTTTTCACTCCTTGAAATATGTTCTTTTATTATATAAACTCAAAAGTCCTGATCTGACTTGAACGTCATATATATATATATATAATTTTATGACCACCTACCTAATATAAAGTAGGTCCCACTTTTGACACCAAAACAGCCCTGGCCCATCGATGCACGGATGCCACTAGACCTCTGAAGATATGCTGTGTTATCTGGCACCAAACTGTCAGTAGCAGGTCCTTTTAAGTCCTGTACATTTGCAAGATGGGGCTTTCATGGATTGGACTTGTTTTTTCAGCACATCCCACTAGAGATGAGCGAAGTATTCAAAAATTCGATTCGACTGATTCGGCGAATTCGTGGAAAAATTTTGATTCGAGTCGAATATATTCGCTGTGAATTTAACTTAAAAAAGGGTGTTTCTAGGCTTCAGAGAGACTTAATATTAGTGCAGAACACTGTACCTTTAATTTAAATGCCCTTGGAGTCTGCTGGGGAAGAGAAATAATACTGTCAGTCAGTATGACATGCAGATGAGTGCCGTCGATCTTAGAATCACCGCACACTTCACTCATTTGGGCAGTCACGGGGCCAAAACCAGAGTGTGGAGCCACAGTGTGGCGGTGGAGGCAGCAGCAATGGGAGGCCATACAGCACCCTATGACAAAAATGGAAACCACCAGCAGTGTGAGGAGACCTGAAAGTGGCACATGGCAGAGTGTGGCGATAGAGACAGCAGCAATGGGAGGCCGTGCAGGGACCCATGACACACTCTGGACCTGGCAGCAGCATGAGGAGGCGGTACAGGGGCCCATGACAGATTACGGGCCTGGCAGCAGCATGAGGAGTCGGTACGGGGGCCCATGGCAGATTACGGGCCTGTCAGCAGCAATGGGAGGCCGTACAGGGACCCATGACACACTCTGGACCTGGCAGCAGCATGGGGAGGCGGTACAGGGGCCCATGACAGATTACGGGCCTGGCAGCAGCATGAGGAGTCGGTACGGGGGCCCATGACACACTCTGGACCTGGCAGCAGCATGAGGAGGCGGTACAGGGGCGCATGACAGATTACGAGCCTGGCAGCAGCAACTTGGACAGGAGGACGTTCAGCTTCTGCACCGTCGGGTGCGTGCTCGCAAACTGTTGTCTCTTGGAAACGGATTCCAAGAAAGACTGCTGACGGAATCCGTGAAGAGGAATAGCAGGAGAAGGAGCATCTGAACGAGCGGAATATGCCAACAAGCGACAACAGGGGCCCATGACAGATTACGGGCCTGGCAGCAGCATGAGGAGTCGGTACGGGGGCCCATGGCAGATTAGGGGCCTGGCAGCAGCTATGGGAGGCCCGTAATCTGCCAGCACCCTATGACAAAAAATGGAACCCACCAGCAGTGTGAGGAGACCTGAAAGTGGCACATGGCAGAGTGTGGCGATGGAGACAGCAGCAATGGGAGGCCATACAGGGACCCATGAGAGACTCTGGACCTGGCAGCAGCATGAGGAGGCGGTATAGGGGCCCATGGCAGATTAGGGGCCTGGCAGCAGCTATGGGAGGCCCGTAATCTGCCAGCACCCTATGACAAAAAATGGAACACACCAGCAGTGTGAGGAGACCTGAAAGTGGCACATGGCAGAGTGTGGCGATGGAGACAGCAGCAATGGGAGGCCGTACAGGGACCCATGAGAGACTCTGGACCTGGCAGCAGCATGAGGAGGCGGTATAGGGGCCCATGGCAGATTAGCGGCCTGGCAGCAGCTATGGGAGGCCCGTAATCTGCCAGCACCCTATGACAAAAAATGGAACACACCAGCAGTGTGAGGAGACCTGAAAGTGGCACATGGCAGAGTGTGGCGATGGAGACAGCAGCAATGGGAGGCCGTACAGGGACCCATGAGAGACTCTGGACTTGGCAGCAGCATGAGGAGGCGGTATAGGGGCCCATGGCAGATTAGGGGCCTGGCAGCAGCTATGGGAGGCCCGTAATCTGCCAGCACCCTATGACAAAAAATGGAACACACCAGCAGTGTGAGGAAACCTGAAAGTGGCACATGTTTGAGGCATGATTCATGGCGGATTTAGTCAGTTGTGTCAGGAACTGGTGGTTTGAAATCCAGACTAATCCACGCCTGATTCATTTTCACAAACATGAGTCTCTCCACACTTTGGGTGGACAGTCGTGTCCTTCGCGGAGTTGCAATACCTCCTGCCGCACTAAACACGCGCTCCGATGCCACGCTACTGGCCGGGCATGACAGCCTTTCAAGGGCAAATTCAGCTAGTTGGGGCCAAAGGTCAAGTTTCGTTGCCCAGTAGTCAAGGGGATTGTCTACCTCGGTTGGCAGGGTGCTGTCCAAGTAGGCCTAAGCCTGTTGTTTGAGGTCCTGCTCCAGGTCCACCTGATGCTGCTGCTGCTGCGGCTGGTTAGTAGTTTCCTCACTGCGCTGGTGAAGAAAGCTACTCATCATTGACTGCAGACTGAGGCAGCCGTTGCTGGTGGAGCTGCCACTGCTCCTACCACCCCACCCCTCCCCTGCTGCCATGGCAGCGGAACGCGAGCGCACAGGGCCCACAGAGTCTGAGGATGGACGTTGGCGCAGACAGGCAGAGACCAGCTGACTACATAGGTGGTTTTTATAGTACGTTATTTTGGCCTCCCTCTCAGCAGGTGTGAAAAAGGCCACCATTTTTGAACGGTAGCGAGGGTCCAACAAGGTGGACAGCCAAAAGTCATCCCTCTGTCTGATGGTTATTATTCGGCTGTCGCTACGCAAGCAACCGAGCATGCTATGGGCCATTTGTGCCAAGGAATGCGAGGGACTCCCTGCCTCCATCTCCACAGCATACTGCCACGGTGCGTCTGGGTCCTCTGTCTCCTCTTCCTCCTCCTCTACCAGATGCTCCTGCTCCTCCACTCCTGTCCGCTGAGTGGAAAAACCACCCATTTCACTCAATAATTCCTGAGCACCAATGTCCTCCTCTACCTCCTCCTCTTCTTCCTGTCCTGCCCCCACAGGGGTCATGTGGCATTGAGATCTGTGCGCCACGTCTACCGCAACCTGACCAGCCATTGTTAACAGCATTTGTTCCAGGACGTGCAACAGAGGAATGACGTCGTTCATCCCATAGTCCTGCCGACTCACAAATAGCGTGGCCTCCTCAAAGGGCCTGAGCAAGCGCAGGTGTCACGCATGAGCTGCCAATGGCTGACATCTAAGTTACACAGGGAGTACCTTTATCCGCTTTTAACATCAGGAAATCTGTGATGGCCTTTTGCTGTTCGTAAAGGCGGTCTAACATATGTAGGGTTGAATTCCACCTTGTTGCAACGTCACAGCATGAGGAGTCGGTATAGGGGCCCATGGCAGATTAGGGGCCTGGCAGCAGCTATGGGAGGCCCGTAATCTGCCAGCACCCTATGTCAAAAAATTCAACACACCAGCAGTGTGAGGAGACCTGAAAGTGGCACATGGCAGAGTGTGGCGATGGAGACAGCAGCAATGGGAGGCCGTACAGGGACCCATGACAGACTCTGGACTTGGCAGCAGCATGAGGAGGCGGTATATAGGGGCCTATGGCAGATTAGGGGCCTGGCAGCAGCAATGGGAGGCCCGTAATCTGCCAGCACCCTATGTCAAAAAATTCAACACACCAGCAGTGTGTGAGGAGACCTGAAAGTGGCACATGGCAGAGTGTGGCGATGGAGACAGCAGCAATGGGAGGCCGTACAGGGACCCATGACAGACTCTGGACTTGGCAGCAGCATGAGGAGGCGGTATATAGGGGCCTATGGCAGATTAGGGGCCTGGCAGCAGCTATAGGAGGCCCGTAATCTGCCAGCACCCTATGTCAAAAAATTCAACACACCAGCAGTGTGAGGAGACCTGAAAGTGGCACATGGCAGAGTGTGGCGATGGAGACAGCAGCAATGGGAGGCCGTACAGGGACCCATGACAGACTCTGGACTTGGCAGCAGCATGAGGAGGCGGTATATAGAGGCCTATGGCAGATTAGGGGCCTGGCAGCAGCTATAGGAGGCCCGTAATCTGCCAGCACCCTATGTCAAAAAATTCAACACACCAGCAGTGTGTGAGGAGACCTGAAAGTGGCACATGGCAGAGTGTGGCGATGGAGACAGCAGCAATGGGAGGCCGTACAGGGACCCATGACAGACTCTGGACTTGGCAGCAGCATGAGGAGGCGGTATATAGAGGCCTATGGCAGATTAGGGGCCTGGCAGCAGCTATAGGAGGCCCGTAATCTGCCAGCACCCTATGTCAAAAAATTCAACACACCAGCAGTGTGTGAGGAGACCTGAAAGTGGCACAGTGTGGCGATGGAGACAGCAGCAATGGGAGGCCGTACAGGGACCCATGACAGACTCTGGACTTGGCAGCAGCATGAGGAGGCGGTATATAGGGGCCTATGGCAGATTAGGGGCCTGGCAGCAGCTATAGGAGGCCCGTAATCTGCCAGCACCCTATGTCAAAAAATTCAACACACCAGCAGTGTGAGGAGACCTGAAAGTGGCACATGGCAGAGTGTGGCGATGGAGACAGCAGCAATGGGAGGCCGTACAGGGACCCATGAGAGACTCTGGACCTGGCAGCAGCATGAGGAGGCGGTATATAGGGGCCTATGGCAGATTAGGGGCCTGGCAGCAGCTATAGGAGGCCCGTAATCTGCCAGCACCCTATGTCAAAATATTCAACACACCAGCAGTGTGAGGAGACCTGAAAGTGGCACATGGCAGAGTGTGGCGATGGAGACAGCAGCAATGGGAGGCCGTACAGGGACCCATGACAGACTCTGGACTTGGCAGCAGCATGAGGAGGCGGTATATAGGGGCCCATGGCAGATTAGGGGCCTGGCAGCAGCTATGGGAGGCCCGTAATCTGCCAGCACCCTATGTCAAAAAATTCAACACACCAGCAGTGTGTGAGGAGACCTGAAAGTGGCGCATGGCAGAGTGTGGCGATGGAGACAGCAGCAATGGGAGGCCGTACAGGGACCCATGAGAGACTCTGGACCTGGCAGCAGCATGAGGAGGCGGTATATAGGGGCCTATGGCAGATTAGGGGCCTGGCAGCAGCTATAGGAGGCCCGTAATCTGCCAGCACCCTATGTCAAAAAATTCAACACACCAGCAGTGTGTGAGGAGACCTGAAAGTGGCACATGGCAGAGTGTGGTGATGGAGACAGCAGCAATGGGAGGCCGTACAGGGACCCATGAGAGACTCTGGACCTGGCAGCAGCATGAGGAGGCGGTATATAGGGGCCTATGGCAGATTAGGGGCCTGGCAGCAGCTATAGGAGGCCCGTAATCTGCCAGCACCCTATGTCAAAAAATTCAACACACCAGCAGTGTGTCAGGAGACCTGAAAGTGGCACATGGCAGAGTGTGGCGATGGAGACAGCAGCAATGGGAGGCCGTACAGGGACCCATGAGAGACTCTGGACCTGGCAGCAGCATGAGGAGGCGGTATATAGGGGCCTATGGCAGATTAGGGGCCTGGCAGCAGCTATAGGAGGCCCGTAATCTGCCAGCACCCTATGTGAAAAAATTCAACACACCAGCAGTGTGTGAGGAGACCTGAAAGTGGCACATGGCAGAGTGTGGCGATGGAGACAGCAGCAATGGGAGGCCGTACAGGGACCCATGAGAGACTCTGGACCTGGCAGCAGCATGAGGAGGCGGTATATAGGGGCCTATGGCAGATTAGGGGCCTGGCAGCAGCTATAGGAGGCCCGTAATCTGCCAGCACCCTATGTCAAAAAATTCAACACACCAGCAGTGTGTGAGGAGACCTGAAAGTGGCACATGGCAGAGTGTGGCGATGGAGACAGCAGCAATGGGAGGCCGTACAGGGACCCATGACAGACTCTGGACTTGGCAGCAGCATGAGGAGGCGGTATATAGGGGCCCATGGCAGATTAGGGGCCTGGCAGCAGCTATAGGAGGCCCGTAATCTGCCAGCACCCTATGTCAAAAAATTGAACACACCAGCAGTGTGTGAGGAGACCTGAAAGTGGCACATGGCAGAGTGTGGCGATGGAGACAGCAGCAATGGGAGGCCGTACAGGGACCCATGACAGACTCTGGACTTGGCAGCAGCATGAGGAGGCGGTATATAGGGGCCCATGGCAGATTAGGGGCCTGGCAGCAGCTATGGGAGGCCCGTAATCTGCCAGCACCCGATGACAAAAAATGGAACACACCAGCAGTGTGTGAGGAGACCTGAAAGTGGAACATGTTTGAGGCATGATTCATGGCGGATTTAGTCAGTTGTGTCAGGAACTGGTGGTTTGAAATCCAGACTAATCCACGCCTGATTCATTTTCACAAACGTGAGTCTCTCCACACTTTGGGTGGACAGTCGTGTCCTCCGCGCAGTTACAATACCTCCTGCCGCACTAAACACGCGCTCCGATGCCACGCTACTGGCCGGGCATGACAGCCTTTCAATGGCAAATTCAGCTAGTTGGGGCCAAAGGTCAAGTTTCGTTGCCCAGTAGTCAAGGGGATTGTCTACCTCGGTTGGCAGGGTGCTGTCCAAGTAGGCCCAAGCCTGTTGTTTGAGGTCCTGCTCCAGGTCCACCTGATGCTGCTGCTGCTGCTGCTGCTGCGGCTGGTTAGTAGTTTCCTCACTGCGCTGGTGAAGAAAGCTACTCATCATCGACTGCAGACTGAGGCAGCCGCTGCTGGTGGAGCTGCCACTGCTCCTACCACCCCACCCCTCCCCTGCTGCCATGGCAGCGGAACGCGAGCGCACAGGGCCCACAGTGTCTGAGTATGGACGTTGGCGCACAAAGGCAGAGACCAACTGACTACATAGGTGGTTTTTATAGTACGTTATTTTGGCCTCCCTCTCAGCAGGTGTGAAAAAGGCTACCATTTTTGAACGGTAGCGAGGGTCCAACAAGGTGGACAGCCAAAAGTCATCCCTCTGTCTGATGGTTATTATTCGGCTGTCGCTACGCAAGCAACCGAGCATGCTATGGGCCATTTGTGCCAAGGAATGCGAGGGACTCCCTGCCTCCATCTCCACAGCATACTGCCACGGTGCGTCTGGGTCCTCTGTCTCCTCCTCCTCCTCCTCTACCACATGCTCCTGCTCCTCCACTCCTGTCCGCTGAGTGGAAAAACCACCCATTTCACTCAATAATTCCTGAGCACAAATGTCCTCCTCTACCTCCTCCTCTTCTTCCTGTCCTGCCCCCACAGGGGTCATGTGGCGTTGAGATCTGTGCGCCACGTCTACCGCACCCTGACCAGCCATTGTTAACAGCATTTGTTCCAGGACGTGCAACAGAGGAATGACGTCGTTCATCCCATAGTCCTGCCGACTCACAAATAGCGTGGCCTCCTCAAAGGGCCTGAGCAAGCGGCAGGTGTCACGCATGAGCTGCCAATGGCTGACATCAAAGTTACACAGGGGAGTACCTTTATCCGCTTGTAACATCAGGAAATCGGTGATGGCCTTTCGCTGTTTGTAAAGGCGGTCTAACATGTGTAGGGTTGAATTCCACCTTGTTGCAACGTCGCAGATCAGGCGATGCTGTGCAATTCCGTTCTGCCACTGCAGCTCAAGGAGGGTGTGCTTTGCAGTGTAGGAATGGCTGAAATGCATGCAAAGTTTACGTGACATTTTAAGGATGTCTTGCAGTGGGATGGTGGATTTTAGGAACCGCTTGACAACCAGATTGAACACGTGAGCCATGCATGGCGCATGGCACAACCTTCCTTGACGCAGAGCAGACAACATGTTCTTTCCGTTGTCGGTCAACATGGTTCCGATTTTGAGTTTGCGCGGAGACAGCCATCTGTCGATTTCTCTGTTCATTACACTCAGAAGTTCCTCCCCTGTGTGACTACGTTCGCCAAGGCATACCAGGTGCAGCACAGCGTGACACCGTTGCGCCCTGCACATGTGATATGCCGGTCGGGTAATGGGACTTGGCACGGGGGTGGCGGCTGAGGACACGAAGGAAGAAGAGGTGGTAGAGGCGGACATCTTTGCCGGACCAAGGACGTGCAAACGTGGAGGCAAAAGCGGCGTGACCTGTCCAAGTTGCTGGTGCGGCTGTGACGGCACCACGTTCACCCAGTGGGCCGTAAATGACATGTACTGTCCCTGACCGTAGTTACAGCTCCACACGTCGGCGCTGCCGTGCACTTTGGCAGAGACCGACATGCTCAAAGACTGGCCCACCATCTCTTCTACATGTGAATGCAGGGCTGGCACTGCCTTTTTGGCGAAGAAATGACGGCTTGGCACTCTCCACCGCGGCGCGGCACAAGCCATCATTTCTCGGAAAGGTGCTGAGTCCACCACTTGGAAAGGGAGGGACTGCAGCACCAGCAACTTGGACAGGAGGACGTTCAGCTTTTGCACCGTCGGGTGCGTGCTCGCAAACTGTTGTCTCTTGGAAACGGATTCCAAGAAAGACTGCTGACGGAATCCGTGAAGAGGAGTAGCAGGAGAAGGAGCATCTGAACGAGCGGAAGATGCCAACGAGCGACAACTCCCCTCAGCAGAGGTGTTGGAGCCTTGACTGGCTGATGGAGGGCGATTGACGTCAGGTGACGGAGCAAGTAACGGAGCGGGTGATGGAGCGGGGGCTGGGGCGGGCAGAACCGCCGTATCTTTATCACGGTTTTCCCAGGCCACCGAATGGCGACGCTGCATATGCTGCCGCAACGCTGTAGTCCCAACATGGGCCCCCTGGCCACGCTTGACTTTCTGGCCACATAGTCGACATACGGCTACGTTTACTTCCTCGGGCGGCTTGACAAAAAATTGCCACACCGCCGAGTAGGAAACTTTGCCCCCGATACTCCTCACTGGCTGACTGCTGCTTCCTCCGTGCACACCGGCACCACTACTGGCCGTGGTGGTAGGCTGCAGTGGAGCTGGTGCTCTACTCCGTGGCCGTTTGGCTCCACTGACACTGCTGCGACCCTGCTGCTGTCTCCTGGGCAACCCACCGACTGTTTTGCTCGCTGCCAAGCTGCCACCCTCTTCTCCTGATGATGCGGAAGAAATTGCCTGATGACAACGAGGCTGCCAAGTGCGATCAACCTCCTCATCATCAAGTAGGGTCTCCGCCTCACTACTAGCCCCCTCGGCTGCGTGTGGGTCAGGAGACAGACCTGTCTCTAGACCGGCTACCGAGCCACTCTCCTCGCCACTACTTCTTCGCCTGGCTGCTGAAAAGGCGGATGTCTCCCCCCGTTCCTGACCGCCCTCTGTTAGCTCTTCCTCACTGTACAGTGGGGCTGAGCCCACAGCATGCGATACTTCGCTTGGTGAGGGAACACCAAAGGACAGGGGCAGGTAGAGGACACGTGATTTCAGTGGGCTTGGTCCTGGGCCATGCCAACTAACGGTTGTGTCTGACGTACCCACCGACCGTTGGCTGTAGGTGTCAGAGGTGACCTGGGAAGAGGAAGACGACCGAGCCAACCAATCGACGACGGCAGGGTTGTCGGTGGAGACACGACCGCTGGATGACATCGGGAGCACTGGCCTCTGGCTGCGAATAGTGCTGCCTCGACCCCTTCCTCTGCTGCCACGTCTGCTCGCTCCTAAAACATTGCCTCCTCTGCCACTCCTCTGCATGTTGTCTGACATACTCTTTAATTCAACGATTCTGTGTCCCTGAGTAACAATTCTGTGTCCCTGAGTAACAATTCTGTGTCTGTCCCTGAGTAACAATTCTGTGGCCCTAAGTAACGGTTCTGTGGCCCTCAGTAACAATTCTGTGTCCCTCAGTAACAATTCTGTGTCTGTCCCTGAGTAACAATTATGTGGCCCTAAGTAACGGTTCTGTGGCCCTCAGTAACAATTCTGTGTCCCTGATTAACGTTTATGTGGCCCTAAGTAACGGTTCTGTGGCC
This sequence comes from Staurois parvus, assembly GCF_062004578.1. Lineage (NCBI taxonomy): Eukaryota > Metazoa > Chordata > Amphibia > Anura > Ranidae > Staurois > Staurois parvus. The sequence continues at coordinate 1,620,990 of NW_028317822.1, read as the reverse complement.
CTCAGTAACAATTCTGTGTCCCTGAGTAACAATTCTGTGTCTGTCCGAGTAACAATTCTGTGGCCCTAAGTAACAGTTCTGTGGCCCTCAGTAACAATTCTGTGTCCCTGAGTAACCTTTCTGTGGCCCTAAGTAACAGTTCTGTGGCCCTCAGTAACAATTCTGTGTCCCTGAGTAACAGTTCTGTGGCCCTCAGTAACAATTCTGTGTCCCTGAGTAACAATTCTGTGGCCCTAAGTAACGGTTCTGTGGCCCTCAGTAACAATTCTGTATCCCTGAGTAACAATTCTGTGTCTGTCCGAGTAACAATTCTGTGGCCCTAAGTAACAGTTCTGTGGCCCTCAGTAACAATTCTGTGTCCCTAAGTAACAAATCTGTGGCCCTAAGTAACGGTTCTGTGGCCTTCAGTAACAATTCTGTGTCCCTAAGTAACAATTCTGTGGCCCTAAGTAACGGTTCTGTGGCCCTCAGTAACAATTCTGTGTCCCTAAGTAACAATTCTGTGGCCCTAAGTAACGGTTCTGTGGCCCTCAGTAACAATTCTGTGTCCCTCAGTAACAATTCTGTGTCCCTCAGTAACAATTCTGTGTCTGTCCCTGATTAACGTTTACGTGGTCCTAAGTAACGGTTCTGTGGCCCTCAGTAACAATTCTGTGTCCCTGATTAACGTTTCTGTGGCCCTAAGTAACGGTTCTGTGGCCCTCAGTAACAATTCTGTGTCCCTCAAGAAACAATTCTGTGTCTGTCCGTGAATAACAATTCTGTGGCCCTAAGTAACGGTTCTGTGGCCCTCAGTAACAATTCTGTGTCCCTGATTAACGTTTATGTGGCCCTAAGTAACATTTCTGTGGCCCTCAGTAACAATTCTGTGTCCCTGATTAACGTTTCTGTGGCCCTAAGTAACGGTTCTGTGGCCCTCAGTAACAATTCTGTGTCCCTCAGTAACAATTCTGTGTCTGTCCCTGAGTAACAATTCTGTGGCCCTAAGTAACGGTTCTGTGGCCCTCAGTAACAATTCTGTGTCCCTGAGTAACAATTCTGTGGCCCTAAGTAACGGTTCTGTGGCCCTCAGTAACAATTCTGTGTCCCTGATTAACGTTTCTGTGGCCCTCAGTAACAATTCTGTGTCCCTCAGTAACAATTCTGTGTCTGTCCCTGAGTAACAATTCTGTGGCCCTAAGTAACGGTTCTGTGGCCCTCAGTAACAATTCTGTGTCCCTGAGTAACAATTCTGTGGCCCTAAGTAACGGTTCTGTGGCCCTCAGTAACAATTCTGTGTCCCTGAGTAACAATTCTGTGGCCCTAAGTAACGGTTGTGGCCCTCAGTAACAATTCTGTGTCCCTCAGTAACAATTCTGTGTCTGTCCCTGAGTAACAATTCTGTGGCCCTAAGTAACGGTTGTGGCCCTCAGTAACAATTCTGTGTCCCTCAGTAACAATTCTGTGTCTGTCCCTGAGTAACAATTATGTGGCCCTAAGTAACGGTTATGTGGCCCTCAGTAACAATTCTGTGTCCCTGAGTAACGTTTCTGGGGCCCTAAGTAACGGTTCTGTGGCCCTCAGTAACAATTCTGTGTCCATGAGTAACAATTCTGTGTCTGTCTCTGAGTAACAATTCTGTGGCCCTAAGTAACGTTTCTGTGGCCCTGAGTAACGTTTCTGTGGCCCTAAGTAACAATTCTCTGGCACTCAGTAACAATTCTGTCTGTCCCTGAGTAACAATTCTGTGGCCCTAAGTAACAATTCTGTGGCCCTCAGTAACAATTCTGTGTCTGTCCCTGAGTAACAATTCTGTGGCCCTAACTAACGTTTCTGTGGCCCTAAGTAACAGTTCTGTGGCCCTCAGTAACAATTCTGTGTCTGTCCCTGAGTAACAATTCTGTGGCCCTAACTAACGTTTCTGTGGCCCTAAGTAACAATTCTCTGGCACTCAGTAACAATTCTGTCTGTCCCTGAGTAACAATTCTGTGGCCCTAATAACGTTTCTGTGGCCCTAAGTAACAGTTCTGTGGCCCTCAGTAACAATTCTGTGTCTGTCCCTGAGTAACAATTCTGTGGCCCTAACTAACGTTTCTGTGGCCCTAAGTAACAATTCTCTGGCACTCAGTAACAATTCTGTCTGTCCCTGAGTAACAATTCTGTGGCCCTAACTAGCGTTTCTTTGGCCCTAAGTAACGATTCTGTGGCCCTCATTAACAATTCTGTGTCCCTGAGTAATGCTTCTCTGTCCCTAAGTAACGTTTCTCTGTCCCCAAGTAACGTTTCTGTGGCCCTAACTCTGTCCCTAATACAGAGCGGTCTGCCTCTCTTGAATGACTGGAGGGAAATGAAGAATTCTAAAATGGCCGCTATTTATAGCTCGACCATTACACAGTGCTGGCTGCCTGGCTGCTGATTGGCTAATGCGATCACATGTCATTAAGGAATGCATTATGGGTCAGCGCGCCTTGTCTGCGCGCCTTCCCAGACATCCCCGCTCCGTCGCCGCACATGTCCGCCGCCATTTTAGGAAAAATTTCGATTCGCGCGTCCGAAGTAGGCTATTTTTCGAAAATTTTCCAATATTCGTCTCGAATTCCACTTCGCCTACTTCGATTCGCTCATCTCTACATCCCACACATACTCGATTGGAATGAGAACTGGAGAACTTTGAGGGCCAAGTTATTACTTCAAACTCATTGCTGAGTTCCTCAAACCATTCTTGAACCATTTTTTAAGTGTGCAGGGTGCATTATCCTGCTGAAAGAGGAGCAACCGCCATGAGGGAATTCAATTTCCATGAAGGGGTGTACTTGGTCAGTAACCATGTTTAGGTAGGTGATACTTGTCAAGTAACGTCCACATGAATGGCATGACTCAAGGTTTTCCAGCAGAACATTGCCCAAAGCATCATACTGCCTCTGGCGGCTTGCCTGCTTCCCATCCTGGTGCCATCTCTTCGTCAGGTAAGTGACACACGCACCTGACCATCCGCATAATGTTAAAGAAAATGTGATTCATCAGACCAGGCCACTTTCTTCCATTACTCTCTGGTCCAGTTCTGTTGCTCACATGCCCATTGTAGGCACTTTTGGTTGTGGACATGGGTCACCATGGGCACCTTGACCAGTCTGCAGCTACTCAGCCCCATACACGAAAAAATGTGATGCCCATTTTTTCTGCTTTTAACACATCAACTTTTCTTGCTGCGTAATATATCCCTTTGACTTTCAGATGCCATTGTAATGAGATAATCAGTGTTATTCACTAAAACTTTCAGTGGTCATAAATTTATTGCTGATTGGTGTATATATATATCTCCTAGATTGTAAGCTCCAAGGAGCAGGGCCCTCCTTTCCCTCTTGTATTGAACTGTATTGTCTCCCGTTATATTGTAAAGCGCTGAGCAAACTGTTGGAGCTATATAAATCCTGTATAATATAATAATTATGAAAAAAATACAGTTATATATTAAGTGGCAGATAAACCAAGTCAATAAGTGTTTAAGCAAAAAAAAAAAAAAAGAAAAAAAATACCCCACCTACACCTACCCCAGTCTATGTTTCTGAAACCTAGACGTGATCAGTGATTTACAGCAACCCAGTGTATATCAGATATACTGGCCCAAGCTGGCCCAATGTAAGTATGCAGAAATATAATTCCTGGAGTTTAGCTTTAAGGAAAAATAAATGAATAAAGTGTTCCTATGTAGGTGTATGCCCCTTTAAGATATGTGCATACAGTAAGCGCAAAAAGAAAAAAACCCTCAATGGCAACAAAAACATCCTCAGCCATTCAAGTCGTCTTTCTAGTATAACACAGCTCCACAAATCTCCACTCATCCAATTCACCTCTAATTGCTCGTCTAGATTTAGCTTTTATTCTGAATGAGACACCATTAAACGCTTCTGATGGTATAGCGTTACAGTCATCCCTTCCCAGGGAGGCCGGGAGGAGACTTCACAAGCTCAATTCTGGCAAGCTCACCTGCATGAATCGACCTTTTTCTTTTTGCGAGCATCTTGAGTACATCATCCCCATTCCCCGGAGATCGACTCAACATGCTTTGGCAAATGTAGAAAAACAAACACCAAATTGTCACTTCTTGTTGAAACGCAGCAGCAATTAATCAGCCGTCTCCAGGAGAGGCAGAAAAATGGCTGTGTCTTCCTAGCTGGCCTCTTTATTTCTTCATGGGCTCTCACCTCTTAAGTAAACTGTAAATTAGGAGCTTGTTGCTGGAATAAGTAGGTGGATTGGCCAACTGCAATTTTTAATTTATTATTTTACTTTTCTAAACACATATTTAGAGTTGTTGACTCTGCGGAGAATCACACAGTTTGTGATGGCCTGGATTACAGAATTGGGTGACTTTCAACAGAATTGCACGGAAATATTTATTGGACGCTCTGATTCTGTTGGCGCCATTGTGATAATAATTAGAAATGTGTGACGCTGCCATGACTTGGGCGCTGCTGGTAATATATTTATGAATTAATATTATTTTTATTATAAGTGAGGAGAAAACATTACGTTCCAGGAATGGGTGTTTTATACATAGTTACATTGTTCTGGCTTAGACTAATGTAACAATGTATACAGTGTACAATACCTGGCTGATGCCCCTGTATCCTGAGATCACTAAAACAGACCTCACTACTCCAGGGACCTCCATGTGCTTTCTGGTCCCATACTGAGCAGCTTTTCTGTTGCATTGTGAACGCAGCAGGTTGGCCACTCAGCATGGGAGCCATTCAGAGATTGCATTGCGTTTTTTGAACAAATGTAAAGAGTTCTCTTATTGGACAGGGTGGAGAGGCGGGTGGTGATGTCGCCTGCAGCTCTCGGATTTGATGGGGATTTGACCTTAGAGGACTTTATCGCTTGTGAACATCCGTGTGCATGGTCTAAGATCCTTCTTACCTAACTTACCTAAAGCCTGTCTCCAAGCAAAATAATACCCCTCCAGCATTTTACACTCACCAAAGTCTTCCGTTAGTGTTTGTTACCAGTGCTGGTCTGAGTGCAGAAGATCCAGCTCTGCAAATGTGTCCCCATCAGCTGGTCCCTTGTGCTGATGTCATCACTCCAGAGCCTGTTCTGGGTCTCAAGAGCACCCTATAGTTGTTCCTTCCTTCCGTGTTCCTCTCCAGTGCTGGTCTAAATGCAGGGGATCCAGCTCTGCAAATATGCCCTTGTCAGTTGGTCTCTTGTGCTGATGTAATAGCTTCAGATTGTCGTATGGGTCCTGAAAAGACACCATCATTTGTCATGTACCTGACCAGAGGCTGCAATAGAGAGAGGGCTCCCCTTACGGCTAAGTGATGTGCGCCCCTGGAGGTTGAAACAGGAGGTGCAGTGCCCAAAGAAGCATGGGTTGCCAGTGGTGTTGCTGCTTGGAAATGCCTGATGAGATTGAACCTGTGGGTGCTCCAGTTGCAGGAGGAGTTTCTCCAGAGAACACGTGGATCCCGGAGGATGAGTAGAGTAGTCAGTAGCCAGAGCCAGGATCAATATGGAACAGCAGACAAGAGCAACGTCAGGATCAAGTCGGGGTCATACACAGAGTAGCAGCAGACATGAGCAAGGTCAGGAGCAAGCCAGGATCATACACAGAACAGCAGACAGGAGCAAGGTCAGGATTAAGCCAGGGTCATACACAGAGTAGCAGCAGACAGGAGCAAGGTCCGGATCAAGCCAGGGTCATACACAGAGTAGCAGCAGACAGGAGCAAGGTCCGGATCAAGCCAGGGTCATACACAGAGCAGCAGCAGACAGGAGCAAGGTCCGGATCAAGCCAGGGTCATACACAGAGTAGCAGCAGACAGGAGCAAGGTCAAGAGCAAGCCAGGATCATACACAGAACAGCAGACAGGAGCAAGGTCAGGATCAAGCCAGGGTCATACACAGAGTAGCAGCAGACAGGAACAAGGTCAGGAGCAAGCCGGGATCATACACAGAGTAGCAGCAGACAGGAGCAAGGTCAGGAGCAAGCCAGGATCATACACAGAGCAGCAGACAGGAACAAGGTCAGGATCAAGCCAGGGCATACACAGAGTAGCAGCAGACAGGAACAAGGTCAGGAGCAAGCCGGGATCATACACAGAGCAGCAGACAGGAACAAGGTCAGGATCAAGCCAGGTAGGTAACAGGTAATCAGCAGGAAACTCAGGAAAACAGGACCGGGAGGGGCTGACGATAATCCAGCAATCACTGAGCAGAGCTGCAGTCCTTATAAAGGTCGCTGAGTATCAGCAATTAGTGCACCCTGTGTGTGCTGGTGCGTTTTTGTGCACAGGAATGCATGTTTACGTGTCGCCCGCCTATGTGCATGCGCACTTCTTTGCGCGAATTGGCGTGGCCATATTGTGCATTGGCGCATTTGCCCGTGCTTCCTCATCTTTTCCTCTGACATCTTTGTTCCTTCCTCCAGTGCTCCTTGCCAATGCTGGTCCAAATGCAGGGGATCCGGCTATGCAAATGTACCCGTGTCATGTGGTCCCTTGGACTGATATCATCACCCCAGACTGTCTTCTGGATCCTGAGAGCACCCTATCATTGTTCCTTCCTTCCATGTTCCAGTGTTGGTCTGAGTGCAGAGGATCCAGCTATGCAAAAGTGCCAACACCAGCTGGTCCCTTATGCTGATGTCACCATTCAAGATTGTCTTCTGGATCCTGAGAGAACCCCATTGTGGGACAGCCTATAAGAAGTGTCCATATCATGCATTTGATGGCGTGGACATCTGAAAAAAGAACAGAAGAAGAGAGAAGAAGTTTTCTTTTTTTACATATTTTGCCAGCGATAAGTTAGAAAGGAACAAGAGAAATTCACTGCCACAGAGAGAGAGGGAGGAAGGAAGGCAAGAAGAAAGGAAAGAATCTTGCATGGCCAAAGATCCTTCTTTCCTAATTTACCTAAACTCTATCTCTGGGCAAATTCTTACCCATCCAGCATTTTACACTCACCTAAGTCTGTCACTCCCCAAAGCTGGTCCAAGTGCAGGGGATCCAGCTCTGCAAATGTGCACCCACCAGTTGGCCTTTCGCACAGATGACATTGCTCCAGACATTCTTCTGGATCCTGAGAGAACCCTACCATTGTACACCCAATAGGATGTGTCTACATCATGCATGTGATAGTGTGGAAGGAAGGAAGAAAGGGAGGGAAGGAGGGAGTGAAAGGAACTAGAGAAATGTGTTACCACTAACCAAAGTTATTATTGCTCACCTGTCCAAAAGTCCCTCACAGCCGACTGGCCTTCAGGCCTCTTCAGTGGTCAGTGCAGGAGGATGTCATTCCTGCACATGTATAGGAACCAGTCTTTCCGGCACTCAGAGACCAGCATGGTGCTGTAAGCTGAGCTGTGCATGCGCAGCTCAGTAGAGAAGGAGGAGAGGGGAGGAGAAAGAAGAGGACAGGAGAGGAGAGAAGGAGGAGAGGGGAGTGAAGAAAAGGAGGAGAGAAGGGGAAGAGCAGGAGGGGAGAGAAGGAGAAGGGAGGAGAGAAGGAGGGAAGGGAAGAGGCAAAAAATACTTTTTGTTGCCACCAAAATAAAAAGAGAGAGGGAAGGAAATGGAACCAGATAAATTTGCTGCCACTAAAAATGAGAGAGAAGTAGTTGTCAAAGAAAGAAAGATAACATTAAAACTAAATATATATATATATATACACATATAGTATATATATATTTATTTTATTTTGTACATTTTCACAGTTTATTAGTATTTTCTATATATTTTGCTGGGCTAGTGTTCTGTCAGATTTGTTCTTTAATCAGGAGAAGATTAGACTCCATTTCAGTCACGTGCACCTCGTTATACCCGGTGCTCTGCGACCATTTTTATTAATCATGTACAATATCAGCACAAAATACATTATCCGTCAGGGAAATGAGAACTCCCTCACAATTGGCTCAGAAATCAAAAGGGTATATTAAAGAGTTAGCTAGTCATTAGCATCATATTCTCAAGATGTTGTACAGTGTATAATCACGGCAATAATTGATTTTAGCGATGATAGTCACTTGTAGCCCACACAATACTCGGCAGTGAACTTTGCACCCCGCTAGTTTATTATGCATAGAGAAATCTCGCAGAGTGTCATCCATCTTGCCACCAAACTCGCCGCGCTCAACAATTTTTATCCATCGCTAAAAAAAAATGCTCTGATTATAGTGAGAGAGCCCACAATGTCTGTACACAGAGAATTTCTTTCTCTGTCAATATTTTTTCTTTTTTTTTTTTTTTCTCTTTTTTTAACGGAACAGTGTCAACGAGCAGCAAAATATTCAACAAGAAGGATGATTTGATAGAAACATATATTTTATGAATAATAAGACTTGGAGGTTATCTGTCACAGATTTTCATCTGCTGAAACTGTAAACAGAGACCTGCCAACCAATATATGAAAAAACTAGCACAAAAAATCAAAATATAGACAACTGGAGGGTAGTTCTTTTATTACCGAAATGTACTTGGGAGAATGACATCATCAAGAAAACGCTGTAAATAATTTTAACCTGCCCCCAAACGGTATCATCAGTTTTAGGAGAACATTGAGAACATTGAAAGGTCTCTGGCTGTGAGACCTTTGTGTCTGTTTCCTGATACACTTTCCATGTTTGGTTATTTGGTTTACTATACACAGTACTATATATATATATATATATATATATATATATATACTGTATATATATATATATACATACACATGGTGTGTGTAAATGGAATGCATTCTAAATGGAAGCATAGAGACCTCACTTGAGTTTTCCTTCACTTCCTGTACCCATGACGTCCATACAAGAACTGATGGGTATGGTTGTCAATGGGACCGGGAGGCATGGACAGCAATTAAAATGTTGTATTGCTGTCCATGTTTGGGTTGGACAAAAATATGGAAGCACAAGGTAAAAGAATGATATTGTTACCTAATATGGTGTTGGAGTGCCTTTGGCATCTAAGATGGCCTGAATTCTCCTGGGAATTGACAAATATAAGTCTTGGATGATGGATAATGGAGTCTGATACCACTTTTCATGCAAAAATTGTTCCAGTTCTCACAGATATATCAGAGGTGAACAACAAGTTCAAACCTTGTTCTTCAAAATTGATCATAGTGGCTCTATGATAGAGAGGTCTGGTGACTGGTGCCCAGGGAAGGTGTGAGATGTCTTCGTTGCTTGGCAAGCGACAATTTGACAACACCAGCTGTGTGAATCAGAGCATTACAGTCCTGGTAAATGGCGCTGTCTTTGGGAAACATTGTTTGCACCATGGGTGCACATGGTTGGTCAAAATGTGGCTGGCAGTGACTCTAACTTTCAAGGTGATAATGGGGAATACAGGATACCAAGATATGGCTGCTCAAACAATGATTGAGCCTCCACCTTGCTTTACTGTTGGCACGTCCTGGTTGTAAGCTTGGGACGGTTTTCGCCACATGTAAACACATCCGTTTGGTTGGGAACAGTGTGCAGCTTGATTCAACGGACCAGATTACAGTCTTATATTGATCGATAGTCCACGATTTATGGATGTTGCAGCACTTTCTCATCTTCTGAGCATTAATATCGGTCACTAGTGGTTTGACAATCTCAGCTCGCCCGTGAATGTTTTGCTTATGGAGTTCCCTCCACACAGGTTTTGTAGACATGGGCTTTGGAAGACTGAGATTGAGCTCTGCAGTCTCTTTGCAGCAGTTGTTTTCTTAATCCTGTGCAATGTCCTTCTGTCTCTTTTGTTAAATTATAAATAATTTAGTGTTGCACTAAGTGTGTGAGTAAAGTGATGAATGTGTGAAAAAATTAATAATAATAAACAAGCTAATAAATACACAATAAGTGCTCAAACCAATTAAGTAAATTCAATCACAAACAATCCTTTGAAGGACAATAACGTGCTCAAAGTCCACATATGTGAAATCCTTCACACAGTCCATATAAGTGCACATTAGATTCCTGGAATTTAGTGATCAATAGATTCATCTTTTGTTCAGTTGACCACGTCGACCATGGTTGTGCTTATCAGACGACGTTTTCCCGGAAACTGTATATGCCTCATAATCTTTGATACTGTACCTCGTGATGCCGCAAATAAACTGGCAACTTCAATCACAGAGGCACCAGCTAAGCAGCACCAACCATTTGCCCTCTTTGAGGCTCAATAAGCTCTGGCATGACTCTGTATTACTAGTAGCACACTAAATGAATGAGGTGAGAATTCCCACCTGTTTGCAAGGTGTCGCATCACACAGCGGAAGCAAGAGAATGTTGCATCACTTCCACTTTCAATGCAAAACATGTTGTTACCTTCACAGCTGCAAATCATGTAGTGTTTCCATATTTCCATCCAACCCCTGTATAGATACTGTAAATATATCTATGCTTATATAATGCTAGCAAGGGCCAGAGCCTCTGTTAGATTTGTATTGCCATCTCTTTACCTATTAGGGAAATTCAAAGATGATCTTCCTCATAAGAAAGGGCAACTTTGAAATCGGAAGAAAGGAAGGAGAATCTGCTGCCACTGAGGGAGCAAGGAGGGAAAGATGGGAGGGAGAAAGGAGGCGGAAAAAAGGTTTGTTTGGGGCCCATAACACTTTAGCCCTGCATTACAGAACATTAACCACTTGCCTACCAGGCACTTATACCCCCTTCCTTACCAGGCCAATTTTCAGCTTTCAGCGCTGCCGCACTTTGATTGACAATTGCGCGGTCATGCAACATTGTACCCATATGAAATTTTGATCATTTTTTTCTCACAAATAGAGCTTTCTTTTGGTGGTATTTAATCGCCACTGGGCGCTTTACTTTTTGCGCTATAAATTAAAAAAATGCAAAAAAAAAAAAGTTTATTTGTTTCTTTTATAAAATTTTTCAAACAGGTATTTTTTCTCCTTCACTGATTTGCGTTGATGAGGCGGCACTGATGGGGACTGATAGGCGGCACTGATGGGCACTGATAGGCAGCACTAAAGGGCACTGATAGGCAGTACTAATGAGGTGGCACGGATAGGCGGCACTGATAGACAGCACTAATTAGGGGTCACGGATAGGCGGCACTGATATGCAGCACTGATAGGCGGCACTGATAGGTGACACTGATGATGGGTACTGATAGACGGCACTGACTGGCATCACTTCTGGGCACTGACTGGCGGAACCCCTGGGCACTGACTGGTGGCACTGACTGGCAGCACTGCTGGGCTGCACTGGTGGGCAGCACTGGTGGGTGGGCACAGGTGGGTGGCACTGGTGGGCACAGGTGGGTGGGCACAGGTGGGTGGCACTGCTGGGCACATGTAGGTGGCACTTCTGGGCACAGGTAGGTGGCACTGCAGAGTGGCACAGGTGGGTGCACTGCTGGGCACAGGTGGGGGCACTGCTGGGCACAGGTGGGGGCACTGCTGGGAACGGGTGGGCGGGGCTAGTGGGCGCACTGCTGGGCGGAACTTGCGGGTGTCACTGCTGGGCACCGATCATCAGGGCACTGATCATCAGTGCCCTGATGATCGGTGCCGATCCCCGCTCTGACAACTGCCGGTTCTCTGCAGTACTTTCCTCACGATCTGACAGCGTGAGGAAAGTGCAGCCAAGAACCGGCACTTGCATTTCCCTGTGATCAGCGTGTCATTGGACACCGCTGATCACGTGGTAAAAGGCCAGTGGGATCGGCCTTTCACCACATCACGTGATCAGCTGTGTCCGTAGGACACAGCGATCACGGAGATCGCCGGGTGCGCGCCCCCTGGGGCGCGCAGGAGAGCGCGTTCTGGGAGGACGTCATATGACGTCCACTCAGAACTGGCCGGCCGCGGTGAAGCCGTCATTCGGCTATGCGCGGTCGGCAAGAGGTTAAAGCTGAATTCCAAGATAATCAAATATTGTCTAAATACATTCATCATGTGTATTCTTCCTTGAATCTTGATGTACTTTGTGTATTTCTACCACATCTGTAAATCAGTGTGAGACTTTCCCTCTGCAGGAGCTTCCTGTAATAAAGACCACTCACTGCTGCTCTCTCTCCTTGTGCAGGGTGACTGGTCTTATCTCCGCCCCCTCCTGTAGTTTTCTGCAGGCAGCCTGTAGTGGGTAGAGCCTGATGGGCCCCTCCCACAGCTCTGCTCTATGCACTGGCTATGTACAGAACAGTGACGATGTTACAGCTACTCTTATAAAGTAACAACTCCACTTGCAAGGCATTTGGGACACACAAAGAGGATTTATACCGTTTGTGGCTATTAAGGAATATATTTTAAAAAAAATTTTTGTGACTGGTGTTTAGCTTTAATTTGCGTTGCACTGAAGCAGAGCGCTCATTCAAAATAAATGGCACCACAACCTACCACATGCTTTTTACATTTTATTCCACATTACCCCAATGTATAGATGTGAGCGGGCCTTTTAACTAATCAGTTTACAGAAACATATATAGATATTAATTTGTAACTGGTTATTAATACCCATGACACTACAAAAGAAAATTATATTTCTGTACAAAAAAAATAAAAATAAAATATATATATATATATATATATATATATATATATCAGGAAAGAGATTGGTGCAGTGCTAAATCATAACACACGTTAATACACACAATATCGTACTGCTTCAAACATATGCGGATACGTGATATCACCTAAAAGGTGATTATTAGTGATAGGATTAGTTCAATATGGTTGTGTGGATCATAGAAAGATCACAATTCGAAGTGAGTGGACGTCCTGATCCGGGAGTGACAGCTGGTGCAAATCAAACAAATGGGTGAAAAACGCACTCACCAGAAGTGCGTTTAAAATACGCATATCACCATCAGGGTCATCTTTTCTCCAGATGGGCACTGCGAATGATAGCACTCACATCCAACCACCGCTGGTGGCTATCCTGAATACATGGTCAGTAACTTTTTTGGAATTTTTTGAAAATTCGCTATTGTACCCACTGTCCTTGAATAAAGGTACCGTAAGCAGTATCACGCTATGTGGTCTCTTATTGGGCACTCCGTGTGAGTGCTATCATTCGCAGTGCCCATCTGGAGAAAAGATGACCCTGATGGTGATACCTGGTAGCAGACCCTGGTGACCTTTTTCTGTGGAGCTTGGATGGTGATTCGTGAGTGTACCTGACCCGAGATCTGATGACCTATCTATGGCCTGGTGACGCAGGATTAATTAATGCATATTTTAAACGCACTTCTGGTGAGTGCGTTTTTCACCCATTTGTTTGATTTGCACCAGCTGTCACTCCCGGATCAGGACGTCCACTCACTTGGAATTGTGATCTTTCTATGATCCACACAACCATACTGAACTAATTCTATCACTAATAATCACCTTTTAGGTGATATCACATATCCGCATATGTTTGATGCAGTACGATATTGTGTGTATTAACGTGTGTTATGATTTAGCGCTGCACCAATCTCTTTCCTGATATACATGTATTGTTGGAGGTTTTTCTTGGTTACCTTTTCTGGTGTATCAGCAGCTTTATAGTATAATTGGCTATATATATGTGTATATATATACATATATATACCTTCAGTCTATTGCATTCTAAGGTAGCGCTCACTGTTACTCTCTTCCTATATATATATATATATATACACATTTAGAATAGTCAGTGAGTTCTCAGTATAGCTGTGAACTGAGCTCTGTGGTCAGCAAACTGCTTCTGTTTATCTCTTCTATTTCTCAGAAACTGACCCCTGGCCATAGGTGGTTTCCGAGAACCGTTCGGCTTTAGTGGCGGTTATATGGGTAAAGTGTTAAACTACTTAATAGGCATTGTCCACGCTACCATGTCTGCCTTCGAAGTAAGAAAACATGTTTAGTTTCAGTTTGACTCATTTATCCATTTTAAGTACAAAAACATTTTTTTTTATGTGTATTTTTTAATTAATTCATTTATTTTTTATGGCTGACTATCAATTCACAATCTCATTTAAGGTAACGCTGAGAAATAGTTTATGGTGATTTTTTTGGCTTAATCACTAGATACATCTTAATCTGTTATACGTTTTATTACGTAGTGTTTATTTTAAAGTCGTTAGTTAAGAAGAAATCACAATATCTTTGCAAATGTTTCTACAGCCGCTTGAACTGTTTAGAACAGGGGCCTCCAAACTGCGGCCCGTGGGCCTGGTGTGGCCCTTTGCTTGCTTTTATCCGGCCTTTGGGGCACTTTTCCTTCCACTGATATGAAGCACTATTCCTCCCACCGACCCCAACGATGGGGCACTGTTCCTCCCACCAACCCCAACGACAGGGCACTGTTCCTTCCACCAACCCCAATGATGGGGCGCTGTGCCTCCCACCAATCCCAACAATGGGGAGCTGTGCCTCCCACTGACCCCAATGACAGGGCACTGTTACTCCCACCAACCTCAATGACGGGGCCCTGTTCCTCCCACCGATCCCAACGATGGGGAGCTGTTCCTCCTAACGATGGGGCACTGTTCCTCCCACCGACCCCAACGACAGGGCGCTGTTCCTCCCACCAACCCCAATGATGGGGCCCTGTTCCTCCCACCGATCCCAACGATGGGAAGCTGTTCCTCCTAACGATGGGGCACTGTTCCTCCCACCGACCCCAACGACAGGGCGCTGTTCCTCCCACCAACCCTAGCTAGGGTACACTGTTCCTCCCACCGACCCCAATGACGGGGCGCTGTTTCTCCTACCGACCCCAACAACAGGGAGCTGTTCCTCCCACCGACCCCAATGACAGGGCATTGTTCCTCCCAACGACGGAGCACTGTTCCTCCCATGACCCCAATGATGGGGCACTGTTCCTCCCACCGACCCCAATGACGGGGGACTGTTCCTCCCACCGACCCCAATGACGGGGCGCTGTTTCTCCTACCGACCCCAACAACAGGGAGCTGTTCCTCACACCGACCCCAACCACAGGGCATTGTTCCTCCCAACGACAGAGCAACGTTCCCCCCACGACCCCAATGACGGGGCACTGTTCCTCCCACCGACCCCAGTGACAGGGGGCATTGTTCATCCCACTGATACCAGTGACAAGGCACTGTTCCTCCCACTCATTCTAGAAATGGGGAACAAATTATCCCACTGACACCAATGATGGGGCACTGTTCCTCCCACTGACCACCAAGCCTAGGGTCTTGTTTACTCCCACTGATGCCAGGGCATTTTCTACTCCCACTGGCAATAATCTGCCCCCCCCCTAAAGTTTGAAGGACAGTAAACTGGCCCTTTGTTTCAAAAGTTTGTAGACCCCTGATTTAGAATAAGGAGCTGATTTCCAAATAAGATTGGAGATAAAAACTAGACCTTCGATCTTTGAACCGTGCCCACCTTAACACTATGCTCTGGTTGGTTCTCAAACCTTTTGCCCCTAAACATGATCAGAATATCATACGAAAAATGCCGCTTTTAAAGTGATCACACAATAATCTGATCGTTAGTACACAGCAATTGTCCGGAAAAAATAGAAGAGAAGCATAAAAAATTTTATCGTATGAAACCAGATCCTATGATTTTCATTTAACCAGTACAGTAGTCGTACGGAAATACAATACAAATACATTACATGCTTCAGAATTTTTATTCTGTCGGTAAAGAATTTTCATAACTTTAGTAACCTCTTCACTTTTGATATGAGACTAGCATGCAGAAATAAACGGACAATCATTCATTCAATATTAGAAACGTGTATATGGGGCATTAGGCCTGGTTCACACCAATGCGTTTTTAAGTGCATTTTTCAGAAACGCACTACAGACCATTTAACATGGTTTCCTATGGGACGCGTTCACATCTATGTGTTTTTTTTAGCGGCTGTGTTTTTGGAAAGGGTCAGGGGCATTTTGTAAATGCTACACAGTGCATTTTTAGTTCAATAGACTACAATGAACAAGCAACAAAAACGCATGTAGAGCTTTTTTTGCACTTTTGATGCCTTTTGGTTTTTTTGCCAATAGGAAAGTATTGAGTTTGAGCATTGGTGCACATTGAATGTGACTTTGAAATCACACTACTTCACTTGAAGTAGTGTGATGTCAAAACCGCTGGTCAGTGCGATTTCATGTGCTGCTTGCTTGACATCTGTGCAACTTCATGCACAGATGTCTATGCAAGTCACACATGAAATTGCAAAAAATAGAGCCAGAAACTTTTTTTAAAATAGGTGCCACTCTGCAAAGTCGGAGTTGCACCAATTTGAATGGTTCCATAAGCTCAAATAGGGTGTGATTTGTCACGCAATTTGGAACTGTTTAATCACGTGACAAGTCGCACTAGTGTGAACCAGGGCTGATGCTAATTTGATGTGATTTTGATGCGACTTTGGGTGAGTGAGACTTTGATGTAAGTTTGGATGGGTGCAATTTTAATGTGATTTTTTTTTCTAATAGGAAAGTATGATAGTTCTGTTCATGTAGTGCAACTTTGATGCGACTTTACACTGTCTGGCATTCATGTAGTGTCAAAGTTGCATACAAGTCGAAGCCATGTCTTGCTATCCAAAGTCGGAGCAAAGTCGCACCCATTCAAAGTTGCATCCAAGTTACATGAAAGTCACACCCCTCCAAAGTCACATCAAAGTTGCATCAAAATGGCATCAAAGTTAATACCTTCCTATTGGCAAAAAAGCTGGGTTCACTGCATACCCCTCCACCATTGTTGGTCTTGGAAAGGTCAGCTGGGCACACCCCCTACAGCATTCTGGATATTAGGAAGATTGGCTGGACACATCCCTCCAGCAATCTGAGTTTAAGAAGCATCAGATAGGCACAACCCTGCTAGAATTCTGGGTATATGAAGGATCGGCTAGGCACACCCCTTCTAGCATTCTGGGTATTAGGAGGATCAGCTGGGTACACCCTGCCAGCATTCTGGGTGTTAGGAGGATCGGCTTTACACACCCCCTCCAGCATTCTGGGTGTTAGGAGGATCAGCTAGACACACCCCCTGCAGCATTCCGGGGGTTAGGAGGATCAGTTAGACACACCCCCTGCAGCATTCTAGGTATAAGGGGGATCTGGCTGGGCACTCCGCCTCCAACATTCTGGGTATTAGAAGGATCACCTGGACACACCCCCTCCAGAATTCCGGGGGTTAGGAGGATCAGTTAGACACACCCCCTGCAGCATTCTAGGTATAAGGGGGATCTGGCTGGGCACTCCGCCTCCAACATTCTGGGTATTAGAAGGATCACCTGGACACACCCCTTCCAGCATTCCGGGTATTGGGAGGATCAGCTGTGTAAACCTCCTTCAGCATTTTGGGTTTAAGAAGGATCAGATAGGCATGCCCCATCTAGTATTCTGGCTATAAAAACAATCAGGTGGGTTTATCCCTTCCAACATTCTGGATATAAGAAGGATTGGCTGCACACACCCCTTCACTTTTTGGCGGGATATACCCCTTCCAGTATTCTGGTTATTAGGAGGATGGGTTGGGCACACCCCATCCAGTACTGGGCTCATAGGCTTGAAGCACCCCCTCCAACATTCTGTATTCTGACTTCAAACCCCATTGAAGTTTATTGGGAACAGATCCTGCTAATTACTTACAGCTATTAGGAAAGGAATTTTTCAAACAAAGATCATGGGGACCGGGGCACTGCCACAGGTGACATGCACTAATGCAAAAATATTTTTAAAAACACCATTCAACATGGAGCAGTCATTTTACATGCTTAAGGAGTAATATTAATGTAGCACCCTCTAGTGTGCCACTAGTGTTAGTGTAGGTAAATGTATTACTGTATGACTCATGGTAATTGTGTGAGTCTGTAATTAGGTCAGGTTACTGCAGGTCAGGCTGGGTGACTCAGCAGTTTGGGACTCTATTGTCTCCATCTGGTTCTGGAGGACCATGGAAGCTTCCAAAAGCCAGTGGGCGGGAGGGGTAGCATGTTTATGTGAGTCTGGCCAGTCCCAGGTTTGGAGGCCCTGGTAGTGTAGTAAGACTAACCCATAAATATGAGAGAGACATGATAGCAGAGAAGCAGGGTGGAGGATAAAGTGCTGAGGAGGCTGCTGGTGGCCTGGGAGGGGTCCCTGAGGTCTAGGGGGAGCCTAGCCTCCAGGCTGGGCTCATGAAGATCCATTCAGCATCACTTATGAACAGAATCATTGCCTGCAAGTGGTGGGAACAAGGAGGACAGAGTGAGTACATCAGCACACCCAGGGATTCACAAGGGGAGAGACTGCCACATGTAGCAAGCTTCCAAAGGACAGCACAGTGCTTAATCCTTTATCCTTGTCCTGGGAGATCTTCAGAGCAGCCAGGAGGGCTGGTAGTGTCTGCAGGCTGGAGAGCTGGGAGCAGTTCTACAGGGGAGAGGAGATACTTTCATGTATTAGTTTGCAGCAATATGTGTGAACCTTCAGAGGGGCTGCGAGTCCCTGGCCAATAAAGGGCTTTTGCTACTGATCCGTAAAGACTGATCGCATTCAAGGAGAACAAGGATCTTATTCTGTAAACAGGAAGGAAATTGTGTCTGTGCATTGATTCAGTCAAGTTGGGCATCCCATAATCCCTATTACCCCAGCCAAGTTATTTCCCCTAATAAAATAACAAAAACCAAGCTCATGAACTGTTCACTGACTGTGGATGCATGTGTTGAAAATTTGTGTTGCCTGGCTGTGTGGAGCTTAGGGGGACCCAGAAACACAGCGACCCTCAAGAGGGTAGCGCTACATTAAAAATACATGACATCTCGGAGCCAGCATCCCCAGCACCAGTCAATGACATCACCCAAAAAGCATCCCCAACCCCAGTCAATGACAGCACCCAGCTAGCATCCCTGGCCCCACTAATTGACATCTCCCAGCCAGCATCCCTGGCCCCAGTCAATGAAATCCCCCAGCCAGCATCCCCAGCCCCAGTCAATGACATCAGCCAGCGAGCACCCCCCAGCTCAACAGCATAATGAATGACTTCTTGCACAGGTTTGCTGTGGCAGGTGGGTGAACAGGCCATGTAGTTCTCCCATTTGCCGAAAACATAAACATGTAGAACCCTGCATCACCCCAAACTCCAACCTCATCCCTAATTATGAGTATAGAGAGTATAGCCTAGGGATTTTATGCTGTCATACTAAAGGTGTATACTGGAACCGTATGTGCCTGCTAACCTTAGTTTATTTTATGTCAAAAAGTTTTAAATAAAATGGCCTATATTGAAGGATCCTAGGAACTGAATCTAGCAATGGGGCACTTTTTGTGAATGGGGGGAAAAGGTTAAAGCCTAACTCTGGGAAATTTGAAATTGAAAGTCCACACTACAAGGGTTAAAGTGGTTGTAACCCTCAGACATGAAATATGAACAAATCATATCCCTCTATATTGTGTACTTGCTCCAATCGAGAGCATTAAATTCTGCACTATGAATGGATGGAGGGAAAGATAGCTACAGATAAACAGGTACAGCTTACGTAGGGAGAATTTTTTTCATCTCTATGTGTCACTTCACTGAGTATATGGAAGACGTTCTTTTACTGACCTGATCCTCCACCTCCTCCCATGCTCCAGCAGTTGACTGCCCTTTAGCATCCCCAGGTTCAATGCTGGGCTATGGGCATTGTTTTTTTTCAATCTGATTTTATTGAGGTACAAATATAGGTACATATACACAGCAAGTATGGATTTAAGAGAGTAATAACAGAGCGCAATTATAGAATTCAATCTCACAGCATCAGTTTCTAATAGCAATCCAGAGACAAGAAATACAAAAAAGTATAAGGTGTTCAGCACCAATGTTGGCATTAAACTTAGGTGCATTGAAAAGGTATGGTTTTGTCAAATAGACTAATATTCGAACACTCAAAAGGAAGGATTATGCTGAAGGGATCACATGGGTAAGGAATACATCATTGATGCTTTGCATAGTGAATTGAAGAAATACAGGTTCGGTATAATAAAGATTAGATAGAAGATAGGAGACTGGAGAGGGTAAGAGGACATGGTAAAGACAGGGGGTGATTGCACTCCATCACGGTTAGGTAGTGGTGGAAGCAGAATCACTCCCAGCCCGCGATAGAAACTCAGACGAGTAGCGGAACATGGACCATGTGGTCCAAGTGTGACAGAACTGGTCTTCCCTCCCTGCTTCCTGGGCCAACAGATGCTCTAGGGCTCTTATAGAGTCTTTCTCAGTGGCCCATTCCCCAATAGAAGGCATGATGATTGATTTCCCATGGCAGGGCAGCAGCCATGAAGTGTCATAGGACATCTATTTTTGTGGATTTGAAGGGTCCAGGGACCATGGATAGGAGGGCTATTTTGGGGGAAGCTTTGATAAAGGTCACCATTAGTTTACAGCAGGGGCGGACTGACAACTCATGGGGCCCCCGGGCAATAGGGGATCATGGGGCCCCTGTGTCCTTGCCCAAACTCAAAAAAGCCTATGAAAAAGGTTCCAGGGGCATCTCCTGGGGCCCCCTACTGATCCCGGGCCCTCGGGCAGTGCCCGAGTTTCCAAATGGTCAGTCCGCCCCTGGTTTACAGTATAAAACGAAAATGTGTTGCCAAAATTTCCTTACAGGAGGACAATGCCACTAAATATGTAACATGGGACCTTTGAAGACATGGCAACGCCAGCAAGTGTCAGGTGTTAATGTGTTGAAGTGATGAAGGTGGCTAGGGAGAGTTTGTGGGACAAAATAAAGCATTTTTTCCAGTCAGAGAGAGAAATAGTGTAATGGAGCTCTGTTTCCCAGACTTTGTATAAAGTCAAAGATGAGAGGAAGCTGCGTTGAGAAGCAAGGAATACAGTTGAGAGACTACATGGGTTGGAGGGTACTCCTGCAAAAGCAAAGATTCAAACTCCACTGGTTTGGCAAGAATGTCTGGTAATGAAGGATAGTGTATAGTGTCACAGAAGAATGGGCTTTGGTTTTGATGATGTCTGGGCCTTGAACCCCATTCACAATTTGTGCAGTGGGGATGCATGTTCCTACTTGCAATTTTTTTGTGGCAGTTTACATGCATTTTGAATGGGCTGCCCCATGCTGTTCATCATACAAAGGAAGCTCCTGCACCTTCTTGGGCAATGAATTTCATGCAATTGTTTCACATCCATTTTAGGGTGCCATTAAGAATGAATGGTACTCAAACATGTGTTGCACATTTTAAGGTAATCCTACCAAGATTTGGAATTTTGGGCAGAATTGCGCCAACTCTGAACGTGATTCCAAATTGCTTGGTGTGAATAAGGTTTTAGGCCCCCCGGGAACATGGGGGAGGATAGGCTGTGGGGACTGGTCTAGCAGCACAGAGGAGAAGAAGATCAAACAAGTAAATCTTCTTTTCTATGTCCCCTAGATCTAAACGAACAATTAACCCCTTGCTGTGGAGGCAAAGCCCTACTCCAAGGGATCATTTTTCGATTTTCTGGAGTTGGGCCTTAAAAGACTGCATAGGGAAAGGCTTCTTCACAGTGGAATTTGCCCAGCCAATGA
The DNA here is from genome assembly GCF_062004578.1 of Staurois parvus. NCBI lineage: Eukaryota > Metazoa > Chordata > Amphibia > Anura > Ranidae > Staurois > Staurois parvus. The sequence continues at coordinate 1,599,572 of NW_028317822.1, read as the reverse complement.
CCACTATCTCCTGGTGCAAGGACTCTGCATACTATCTCTGCAGTCTATGGACATGGGTGCTTGAATGATGCAAGCTGACATGTCCATGCACCACTGTGCAACCACATTCTATCTTTGACCGGCATTATTCGCAGCACAAAGTTACATTCTGAGTACCATAAACTACAAGATTTTGCCCAGAATGCTTTGACAGGGTTAAAAAAGTTGATTGAGCAGTGTTTTTTCTGCAAAGTCCATCAACATGTCAAGTCGCTTGAAATATTAGCTTTTTTCATTGCAGCCTTTCAAATAAATCCAATAACTGTATTAAGAACTATTCATTTTTTTTCCTCTAATAAATATATTTAGTAATGAACTGTCTAGCACAATAACCTTGCAGCGCTTGACTTTTGTCACAGTGCATTGTGTTTCACAGTGTGAACCGTCGTCCTGATCATGTGATCGCATGAGCCAATTCATTTTGGCAAGCCTCGCCAGTTGACAGGTATGTAATACACTTGCCTCGCGGCTTTGAGACCAGGTTTCAAGAGCAGTCTTTACTGATGTGAGTGAAAATCATTCAAATCTCATAACTGTATCGAATGTCAAGACCAGTAAAAATCAGCCAGCCTTTACAGGGAGTACGATTAGACCAGCCACTTACCAAGGAGTGACCCCTTCACTCCGAGCAGGCCATGAAAGTTATGGAGGAAAAAAAAAAAAGACATTGAAAGTAACCATCATCATAACAAATGATACATTCATAAAGTCAATTCTACCTTTCATTTTTTTCATGCCAAGTTCTAAACGATGCTTTTCTTTGTTAATTCTAATATTATTCCAAAACCATTTTTTTAATAATTGGTCTTTTTTTTGTAAATTTTTAATCTTAATTTAAAATTCAATTTTAAATATAACAGTTTGAACATTTTAGGGAATAGCAATATGTTTAAGGCTAAGGTCACATCTATGCATGTCAGGAACAAACCAAAAAATCGCATGCTTTCCTGACATGCACACAAATGCACTTCCTTCAGCAGATATGTGGAGGTGATTGTAATATTTGTTTTTTTTTGTTAATTTTTAATAATCATTTTAAATATAATTTTAAACACAACATATTGAACATTCAATAGAATAGCAACATATATAAGGCTAGGTTCACATGTTGGGAACACGCACAAAATCACATGCTTCCCTGACATGCACAGAAACGCACTGCCCTTTAGTAGATGTATGGCAGATGTTGTAATATTTGGCCTTTTTTATCATTTTAAATAGTAATTTAAATATACTTTCAAATATATCATTTTAAACATTAACATTTTGAACATTCAGCTGAGCAGCAATACTGTATATTTAAAACTAGGTTCAAGTCTATGCATGTCAGGAACATGTGCAAAATCACATGCTTTCCTGAATGGACAGAAATGCGTTGCCCTTTAGCAGATGTGTGGCGGTGGTTGTAATATTTGGCTTTTTTTCTCATTTTAAATAGTAACTTTTAATGTAATTTTATTTAAAACATTTAATGGAATAGCACTATATTTAACACTAGATTCATGTCTATGCATTTCAGGAACATGTGCAAAATTGCATGCTTTCCTGAAACGCACAGAAACGCATTGCCTTTTAGTAGAGGCGTGGCGCTGGTTGTAATATTTGTTCTTTTTTGTAAATTTTAAATAGTAATTTTAAATATAATTTTAAATATAACATTTTGAAGGTTTGGTTCACATCTGTGCTTGTCAGGAACATGCGTAAAATGACATGCACAGAAACGCATCGCCCTTTAGCAGATGTGTGGCTGTAATATTTGGTCTTTTTTGTACATTTTAAATAGCAATTATTTAAACAGAATTTTAAATATATCATTTTGTTCATTCAATGGAATAGCAAAATATTTAAGGCTTGGTTCACATCTATGCCTGTCGGGAACATGCACAAAATCGCATGCTTTCCTGTCATGCACAGAAACGTTTTGCCCTTTAGCAGAGGTGTGGTGGAGATTGTAATATTTGGCCTTTTTTGGTAAATTTTAAATAGTAATTGTAAATGTAATTTTAAATATATTATTTTGCCATTTGATGGAATAGCAATTAATTTAAGGCTAGGTTCACGGCTATGCAACACGCACAGAAAAAGTTGCCCTTGAGCAGAGGTGTGGCTGTGGTTGTAATATTTTTTGTAAATTTTCAAAAGCAAATTTAAATATAATTTTAAATATAACATTTTGAACACATTTTGTTAGGCCCTCGAGGCCCTTGCATTCAGTAACCCGTGTTTTTTTTTGTTTAACTAGCATGTCCCCATGCAACAACTCTGAAGGCTAAACACAGTCTCTGACCATCTCTGTTAGCAGGCCTATGGTCTTCTAACCTCTCTCGTTGCATGCCTGCAGTAGTGATCAGCTAAGGTTTGGGCCAAACCCACATGATAGCCGGCCCAATCAGCTGTGGCCGGGAATGCGCCACCCCATAACCAGACATATCAAAGAGATGGGGATGCTGATGACATCATTGACCTCATATAGCCCGAAAGTCAACTTTTTTACCAATGCTGCCTATAGGGACAAGCCTACTTTGCCTAATCGTAAATCCAGCTGGCTACAAAAAGGAACGTAGACAGACAATATAAAATCAAACTAAGCTGGTCAATTTAAGGGTGCTTTCACATGGACCCATGAGCAGGGGGTCTGTGAATCGATCCCCTAATGAATTGGAGCCAAATGGAACCAATATCATTTTCTGTGTCCCTTCAGGTTTTTTCATTATGGAGCACAACTAACTATAAGGCATAAGGGCAGAAAGATGTCAATGGACATGCAACCATTTACACTCCCTTACCTTCAAATTGCCATGCTGAGGTGTGAAAAAATGGAAAAGGAAGAATGCATTTTCCATTTAATTTTTTCTTTGGACCTGAATGGACTTGGAGGTAGTCGGATATAAACATACATCTGTTATGATTAGCCAGGGTTCCATGAACAGATCCCCTACTGAATTGGAGCCAAATGGAATGGATGTCCCTTTCCTTGTCCATTAGCTTTTTCTTTAGGGAGCTCAGCTAAGTATAAGGTCTATGGGCAGGTGGATATAAATATACGTGCGTCCGTTTACATTCTCTTATCTTTGATCCTTCACGTTTAGGTCCCAAAAAATAGTAAAGGATGCAAACCTTTTCCATTTTTTTCAGACCTGGATGGACTCGGAGGTAGTTGGATATAAACGTTCATCCGTTACAATCTTCAGGGGATCCATGAACAGATCCTCTACTGAATTGGAGCCAAATGGAGCAAATGTCACTTTCCTTGTTCATTTATTTTTTTCTTTATGGAGTTCAACTGACTATAAGGTCTATGGGCAAGTGGATGTAAATGTTTGTGCATCTGCTTACATTGTCCTACGTCTGATCCATCATGTTTAGGTCAAAAAATAGAAATGGGCGCAAACCATTTCCATTTTTTTTTTTAACCTGGATGAATTCAGATGCAGTTGGATATAAACGTGCACCCATTACGATCAGCAGAGGATCCATGAACAGATCCCCTACTAAATTAAAACCAAATGGAACATATGTCACTTTCCTTGTCCATTCATTTTTCTTTATGGAGCTCAACTGACTATAAGGTCTGTGGGCAGGCGAATGTACATATGTCCATTTACATCCTATTACCTCCAATTCATCATGTATAGGTCCAAAAAATAAAAATGGATACAAATCTTTTCCCTTTTATTTCAGACCTGGACAGAATCAGAGGTAGTTGGATGAAAATGAAAGCACATTCAATTACATCCACCTGTCTATAGACTAGCTTCCAATAAGACACACCTGAAAAATGTATAGGATGATCTGATCAGAACACTGGCCTGAAAGACCCTACAAGAACAACTTGCTTGGTTCTACTGACACCCAGTATTGTCCATAATGGTTGCCAATAATACGATTTCTACAGAACAACATTTGTCTTCAGTAGGTTCTGCGTATTACCGCAGCCAGAAAACACTAAATAACGTCCTCAGATTATAAAACCATTTTTTTCTTTAACAACAACTAACATCATAGCCTCAAAGAAGCAGACAAATATTCTCCTTCATCTAATCACAGCTCCTGGCCTTTCCTTACTGGCCCGGCTTTGCTGTCACTGTTGTCTTCATCAGCATTGTGTACTGTAGCAATTAATGCATCCTGAACACATTTGCGTATATTAAACTCCATCCCCTCCTGTCTCTTCACAGTATGATCACCATCTCCCAGGATTTCGAGCATGCAAAATAAATAAATATATCCCTGCCAGGGAGGGAAAAAAAAATTCTGTTTTGTAGACTTTCGATTTCAGCGTGCGTGAAGTCTTGTCTTTGTAAGTTATTTTTACATCACCGGGGGGGAAAGGTCAAATCCGCGCAACTGGTGTCTCTTGTCTGGATTGATATTTGTAGATCAAACGTATTTACTTATTTCTTTTATTTATTGTGTTTTTTTGTATATTACCAGCAAATTCAGAGGGTACATATAACCATTTATATCCAAACAGAAGAGCTCACTAAAAAGGCCTATACATTAACGTGTTATTGCACTACAGAGCTATTGCTAACCTTTAGGTCCTCAGGAAGAGGAGATTAAGGGGGGATATGATCAATATGTATAAATACATAAGTGGGGTTATGATCAACATATGTAATACATAAGGGGGGATATGATCTCCATGTATAATACATAAGTGGGGTTATGATCAACATATGTAATACATAAGGGGGGATATGATCACCATGTATAATACATAAGGGGGATATGATCTCCATGTATAATACATAAGGGGGGATATGATCTCCATGTATAATACATAAGGTGGGATATGATCTCCATGTATAATACATAAGGGGGATATGATCTCCATGTATAATACATAAGGGGGGATATGATCTCCATGTATAAATACATAAGGGGGGATATGATCAACATGTATAATACATAAGGGGGGGATATGATCTCCATGTATAATACATAAGGGGGGATATGATCTCCATGTATAATACATAAAGGGGGGATATGATCTCCATGTATAATACATAAGGGGGGGGATATGATCTCCATGTATAATACATAAGGGGGGATATGATCTCCATGTATAATACATAAGGGGGGTATGATCTCCATGTATAATACATAAGGGGGGATATGATCTCCATGTATAATACATAAGGGGGGATATGATCCCCATGTATAATACATAAGGGGGATATGATCTCCATGTATAATACATAAGGGGGGATATGATCTCCATGTATAATACATAAGGGGGGGGGTATGATCTCTATGTATAATACATAAGGGGGGATATGATCTCCATGTATAATACATAAGTGGATGGACTTTTGTCTTTTTTCAGCCAGACTAACTATGTAACTAGGTAATGCTGGATCTTGATAAAAGCTTGTTCAACATTACAGGCAGCCATTAAACTGGAACTGGACTCAAAAAGTTAAGACTTAACATGTTATAAGGAAAAATGTAACCTCTATAGAGAAAATGTTTCCACTGTACAAAAAAGTAGCAACCACCCCAACCTGCAGCTGGCCTTTGCAGCAAGGTGCACAAGAAAGGGCAATGCATATCACAAACAAACAAACAGGTTTTCCCAACACACTTACCAACCAGCCTGCAAAAGTGACTCTGTCTAAGGGCGGCTCTTTCATATGGGACGTACCCGTGTAATGGATCCACTTTCTCAGTGGGAGATATCGCCACTGATCCTCGCTGAGCAAGCGGATGACAGCTCTGTGCCCCCTCCGCTGCTGCAGAGCAGACACAGAGCTGCTTGCTCTCCTCAATGGGCGGTTGGATGAAAATGGACTGCCTGTCCATTTTTATCTGATCAGATGGACGGAAGGGGAATTGGATCCCCATCCATCACTTTTTGGCTGATCAGATGTCGGCAGGTGTAAACAGACACATGTCCGTTTACACCCGCCTCTCCATAGAGGAGAATAGAGGTTTTGATCGGGTCCGCCTGAAAAATGGGCTGGTGGACCTGATCGGAACGTTCATGTGAAAGAGCCCTATAAGGCTACTTATGCATTGATCCGCCACAAAAACACAGCAAAAATGCATAGGCGTTTTTACCGCATTTTTGCAGTTTGCATTTTCTCCCTGTGCTTGTGTGGGTTTCCTCCCACAGCCCAAAGAAATGCTAATATGATAATTGGTTAGTGTCCAAATTGGCCGCAATATGTGTATACAGATCCAGTAATGCAACTGGTAACACTCTCTTGAGTGGCTATTGAAACTCTAGTACTCATTTCAAGCAAGGAGCCAAAGAAAAAGTAAGGTTTCAGATTTTGAAGTGCACCAAAAACCACAAGGTGGTCATAGTAGTGGATGGAATAGAACCATGCTTTGAAAGGTTTTGTTGAATGTACAAAAAAAGCTGCAAGACCTCTTTTGAAATCTCAGACATTTCTAGGTAGTCAGAGCCCACTCACACTTCCATTGGCCCATCACTATGGTGGGCACCCTCATTGGCCACAGGAAAGTGTGGGAAATGGGGGGAAGGCAGGTAAGTTCCCAAACCAACAAGCAAATGTCAAAGCTTTGCTGCTTCATTAAGGCAGCCTATTCACTATGAATGTCCAAGAGAAAGTAGATGTGGGGTGCTGGTCTTGAATCTTTTAGCTGTCAAGCCAATAGGAGATGTTTGGGATTGATGACTATACTTCAATAGCACTTCCACAACATGTCGACCCCTAAGGGGCAATGCCTTAGCGCAACACACATTAATGCACCACAATAGACTTCTTAAGAGTGAATGGGTCCTAAATCTTTAATTGGCATTTTATATCTGCCTGAAGTTCAGCTTTAAGAAAAATGTGAACATATCAGAGATCAGCCGGCAAACTTTCAGCCATTGACGGAGAACTTTCAGGAGTCCTAATACAAGATCTTGAGATGACAATAATTAATCACTCCTCACCACTTGCTGTTAATGATAACTGTTTCCTAAATACACCCTATGCGTGAGGACAGACCCATTTGTTATTCTATCTATTAACTAATTGGGGGATGTGCTTGATTGACAAAGATACTCCAAGGACCTCTCAATCTAACCTTCTATCACTAATAACTTATGTATCAAGGTATGTAGCTTCCCCATGCTTTCTTTGTGTTCTGGTTCAAGCCCTGTGCAAAATGCTAATCTCGGTGGTTTACTAACCTCTTACACTGCAATCCACTTTGAATTTTCCTGATTGCCCTATTCATATCCAAATAAGCCATGATCGTATACTTAATTATAGCCTGTATTGTCTTAACCAGAACAAGCATCAAGCTAACTTGTCTTTAATTAGATCCTTTCAATAATGCACATTTTATGTTCTCTCATTTTTTTATATATTTTTACATTGTCCTTGATATTTGAGTAAATAGTCTATTCTGACACTTTTCTCAGATTCATGATCTTTATAAAAAAATGTGTTGAAAAGGCAAGGGTTGAAGAAAGAAATCACCTGAGGTCTACAAATGTGACAAGAATGGTGCAAATGTGTACAATGTGAGTGGTTTTAATAAGCATCAGGGCTCATGCACACCAGTCTCATTGGGCTGAGTTGACCAACATTGCCCAATGCATAGACAAGGCAATTTGCCTTACGTCCAATGTCCATTGATGTGTGTTGAAAAATGCATGTTGCATTTCTACACAAGATGTCCCAGTGTGTTGGAATTCTTTGCAACACATGAAGTGTAAAGCTAAAATGGTTGTAAACTCAGGGGCATATTTACCACAAGGCAAACAAGGCACTTGCCTAGGGCGGCATTTTTCAGGGGGGGGGCAGCACAAGGGATGGAAGAAGGGACATGCGCACCATGGGAGCCAGGTGGGATTTGAGAGAGGCTGCGGCTGCTTGATGGTGTATTTAAAGCCTGACTCTCATTCCCTGGGATGTCCGAAGCTGTGAAGACTAGTGTCTTTCTCTCTATCGCCAGGGGGGAGGGGGGGGGAGTGGAAGGCTCTCACAGGTGGGGGGCAAGGGTGTTGTTGGTTTGTTGGTCAATGTCAGGCTTTCTCCATGGAAGGGGGGGGGGGGGCTGTTGGTCGGTGTCTGTGGGAGCAGACAATTTTTGTGTTGCCTAGAGCAGCACAAAACCTACACACACTACTGTGTAAACCTCTAAAATGAAAAAACCTATAAAATGAACAAAGCAAATCTATCTAGATTGTGTGCTTGCCTCAGTCCATAACACTTAGTGTGGTTCCCATCTGATCCCTCTTCCCTCTGCTATCTGCATAAGTTACTTCTGACAGTCTATGCCGACACCAGACAAACTCAGGAGACTGACCCCTTCAGTACACAAAAGGCAGTTGACAGTATCAGCTGTGCATGTTTCCCTATGAGACTGTGTAGAAAAGAGTGCGCCTATTCCTGTATCTCAAGTCTCAGATTACATTCAGCTTCCTACTCTATGTTTTACAGTGTGGGACATCAGATCCCCGACCCCTGCCTTCAAGTGCTGAGAAATAACCTTTGTTCTGTGTACATTGAATGGCTGTAGAGAAGAGAGACAGATAAACAGGTGCAACGTATGTAGGAGGATTTGTTTCATCTCTGTGTATTGCCTGAGGTTAGAAACATCACTGGCTATATGTGAGGGTTTAAAAAAGTTTTAAAAAGGGAACAAAGCAAAAAGAATGCCTTGTATTCTGCATGCATAGAGCATACCAGCATGCGCTCATATTGCACAAAGGAGCCCTTAGTGTGGTCCACTACTTTTTTTGCAGGGAGAAACATTGCTCAGCCAATCAGATTATTTGTGGGTATGAATGAACAGTCATCTTTTTTAACTTTAATTAAAGTGGACTTCGTATCAGATATATTTTCTCTATTGTGTAATTGTAACATTTCCAGGTATTAATTACCTTTCTCAGAGGTCACCGAACTCCTGACAATGTCTCCATCTGATTTTGTCTCCATAAGGTCGGTACCAGGGGCGGACTGACAACTCATGGGGCCCCCGGGCAATAGGGGATTATGGGGCCCCTGTGTCCTTGCCCAAACTAAAAAAAAGCCTATGAAAAAGGTACCAGGGGCATCTCATGGGGCCCCCTACTGACCCCGGGCCCTCGGGCAGTGCCCGAGTTTCCAAATGGTCAGTCCGCCCCTGGTCGGCACCATTTTGGTTCAGGAATCATCCCTCTAATCTAAGGTTCCTATCTCACATGCATACATACAGGGCCAGGACAAGTGGTGGGCAGGAGGAGAAGCTGGGCGCAATAGTATCATGTGAGGTGGGAGGGGCACTGCATGGAGTTCCTACTTACAAGGTGACAGCAGTGGTGATGCCAGCTTCACTATTCATGTCAGCTTAGCACTGGAGAAGACAAGCCAGATCTGGAGAGGTGGAGGGAGCCGGGAGGAGGGGTGGGTTGTGCTCTCTCCCCTCCAGCTCCTCCTCCTGCCACTGCAGCTCTCTTAGATCTGGACTGCCGGAAGGCCACTGTGCAGTGTTTGTCTTCCCCCATCTCCTTCCAGCAAAGAACATGGGTAGGGGGCAGGTAAGCAAACACTGCACAGTGGCAATCTGACAGTCAGTGGCATTTATAATGTAGGGCCCCAAAGCTGCCATTCTATAGCCCCCCCCCCCCCCCCATAGAGCTAGATTTTTTTTTGGGGGGGGTAAGGGGTAGGAGGGGATTTTGCTGACACATAATGTTTATACATTTTGGGGAGGGCGCCGTTTGGCATCTGCACCCTGGGCGCTAGACTGCATACACATAGGGCCAATGTAAGAAGGAGCTAGCATGTCTGCGAGGTGTACAAAAAAAACCATATAAGCACAGAGAACATGCAAACTCCATACAGATAACATACAAACTCCATGCAGATAACGCCTTGGCTGGGACTTGACCTCCCAAAACCCCAATGCTGCAAAACAGAAGCGATAATCACTGTGCTGCCATATAAAAAATGTCTGGCACAGATCAGCACCCGCAGTACCCTCTCACCTTGTGATTCACTGCATTGCTACAATGTGAGGAGGTGAGTACATTCCCAGAATGTCCCAAAATACAGCAACAGTATAAAGTAGCAAAAACCGTATCTTTGTATCATTGCAAAGCCATCCTTAAAATGTTACTAAACCCACAACAGTAAGATCAGTCTGTATATGCAGTAAAGCATGCTTGTCATACTCACTGGAACCTACGGGGTTAATCCTCCGTATTGTGTAAAAAGGCTGTTTGATCCTGTCTTCTCTGTTCCTCCCTTTCTTCCACAGTCCCCAATCCATCGGCTGATAGAACAGAGCCATGGGGGCAAGCTGCACATGCTCAGTTTGGTGTGTATTGCTAGAGAGTTTTTTTTTGTTTCTTGGGGGAGTGCATGTGATCAGCACTGGACCAATCAGCACAGTCCAGACAGAAGGTCCAGGGTCATGCAGCCTCAAAGGACAATCAGGGGAGAATGAAAACTCCTCCTACAAGCTTTAACCAATGCTCTGCTGTACACTGTTAGAAGTCACTAGACTGCTCTAACTGCTGATGAGAAAAGGTATTTAGCAGTTCATATTTACTAAAATAATAGTGTTTCCATGTTGTGTGTACTGTAGGAGAGCAGATATAATGAATGCAGGGTCCTGGGCTTAGTACCACTTTAAGGTTCTATCCAATGATTTTGCCTAGGCTGAGATGATGTCATGAGCGCAATGCGGAAACACGTGCAAAATCATACATTTTCTTGCACCACACAAAAATATGTTGCCTTCTTCAGACACAAACGGTGCCTTTTAATCCTTAAAGGCACCCCACGCATCTGTCAAACCGACATGCATTCACACCTGCAAAAACTCACGGTACCTCAGTACCATGCTGTATGGTGCGGCACATTTTTGCATGGCATTTCTCAGGATAGGTTTCCTGACGGTGACAACAGGGAACCATGATTGTGTAATGTGTATTGAAATGGCCACTTGTCTCCATTGGAAGTTTGTGTTGCAGGGTGACAACGCAAGAGTACAATTGGGGGACAAGGACAGAGCGTTGTCACCTTAAATAGCTGAACAAGGACCTTCATGGCGGGATCCCCAGATATTAATTTAATAAATGCTGGGGATTTAAAAATATGGAAAACGACTTTGAAATGTCAATAACATGTTAAAGATTCTTTGAGCTTTTAGTAATTGGGTTTACATCTACAGAAGAAGAGTGACAGTGTGCATCTCAATGCATTCACGGTTTTACTTAATGTGTTTTAAAATACAAGGGGGATAGCCTGCAATTTACTAATTTTTCAGCTATATAGGTGCATCGGATAATTAAATCATTAGAACTGACAGATGTACTTTCTCACATTCAGATGGTTGAACATCACTATATTGGTAATATCACTTGATGTGACAGCCCGGTCTCCTACTCCTGGTTTATATTACTATCTATTGAATCCCTCAGTTATAACCATGAGAAATATAAAACATAGCAACAAAAATATAATAATTGCTACATATTTACCGTGTGCAGTGCAAGGGATCTTCTTAGGTACCAGCAGAGATACAGTGCCATGAAAAAGTACCCCTTGACATTTTCCACATTTTGTCATGTTACAACCAAAAACGTAAATGTATTTTATTGGGATTTGATCTGATAGACCAACACAAAGTGGCACATAATTGTGAAGTGGAAGGAAAATGATAAATGGTTTTCAAAATGTTTTACAAAAAATATCTGAAAAGTGTGGTGCGCATTTGTATTCAGCCCCCTTTACTCTGATACCCCTAACTAAAATCTAGTGGAACCAATTGCCTTCAGAAGTCACCTAATTAGTAAATAGAATCCACCTGTGTGTAACTTAATCTCAGTATAAATACAGCTGTTCTGTGAAGCCTTCAGAGGTTTGTTAGAGAACATGAATGAGCAAACAGCATCATGAAGGCCAAGGAACACACCAGACAGGTCAGGGATAAAGTTGTGGAGAAGTTTAAAGCAGGGGTGGGTTATAAAAAAATATTGCACGCTTTGAACATCTCACAAAGCACTGTTCAATCCATCATCTGAAAATGGAAAGAGTATGGCACAACTGCAAACCTACCAAGACATAGCCGTCCATCTAAACTGACAGGCCGTGCAAGGAGAGCATTAATCAGAGAAGCAGCCAAAAGGCCCATGGTAACTCTGGAGGAGTAGGGGTATGAATATTTTTCAAGGCACTGTAATTCCTGCATGGAGTTTGTATGTTAATCCTCCAAGTGCTTTGTTTTCCTCCCAGAAGCCAAAAATGTACTAGTGGGTCAATCTGCTATAAATAGATAGATAGACAGTATATACTAAATATATAGAATCAGGGGTATATATATATATAGATTTTTTGGAGCCTGTAAATCATTGCACCAGCAATCAGCAGCTCACTGATATCATGCAGGTCTCCAGCATGCTGTCAGTTTAATCTGTGTGCAGGCGCACAGTGCGAGCAGACAGTGTAACACTGACAGGAAGACTGCATGAACTACCATAGTGCTCCACAGCGCCCTGGTAGTTCATTAAGAACTACAAGCCAACATCCGCAAAGGATGTCAGTACTTGTAGTTCATTCATTCACAGAACTCTGTGAATGAATGACAAGGTTGTGTGGACGGAGCCCCGCATGGCCGTGCTGATTTCAAAAAGTGACAGTTAATACAGGGAACTTCTCCCAGTACTGATGTCACAGGGAGGGGGGTTCCAGCAGAGGCTGCAGCAGTGAGAACATATTCCCAATGGTGAACTTATCCTTTAAATAGAAATAAAAATATATACTGTACTGTATCTAAATATTAAATGACGAGTGGATACATCGATAAACAGATAGATAGATAGATAGATAGATAGATAGATAGATAGATAGATAGATAGATATTTTAATTAATATAATTAATAATTCAAGGAATTTTTAATTATAAGATAATTTTCCCAAGAATCCATTCTTTACCCATATGGAAGAAAAGTATATTTGAAATATATTTAGAAAATATTCTTCTCAAATATATTGACATATATACATTGAAATGCTACATATTCAATATATATATATATATATATATATATATATATATATATATATATATATACACATACACTGTATGTTGAAATGTGTTTTAATTACAAGATATATATTAAAAAAATTAGTAAAATACATTTCAAATATACTGTATGTCTTTAAAAATACAAATCTACATTTTTGGAATGCATTTACAAATATATGTAAAAATATATATTAAAATTACTTTTTTATATGTTAAAAAGAATATTCAGAATATATTTAAAAAATATATATTTTTATAAATAGAAAAAAAAATATTAATACTGAATGACAAGTGGAGAGATAGATAGATAGATAGATAGAATATCAGTCACTAATAACTCTGGTATGGTATGGTATGGCTCAGTAGCAAAACTATGGGGTAGCTGTAATGCATCATGAAGGATCACACAAATATACATAGATATAGATCAATAGATACGAATAGATACATAGATCTATTGACAGATGGATGACATCACTGGGTCATGTGACATTGATGAAGTTCTCTCTCTTCCAGCACTCCTGACACTTGCTCAGCTTACACTGCGGTCTCTGTGCACGGTGGTCTGTTTTCCACTGTGGGTTGAAGTTCTCATGGCAGGGATAGACCAAGGCTGCCAAAACAAACCAGAAGAGGTGGAGTATATCCAAAAAGCAGATTCCCTGAAATCCAATTCATCTGTCTCAAGTCTTCCCCGTACAATATCCACCATTTGTGCTGAGGTCCAAGAGTGCATTCTTCTTCATAAGAACATTTTCTTTTATTCCGGTGAGTTCTCTGTGAAAACCTGAAGATTTAGACCTAGAAAATGTTTGAATTACTTAAAGGAACATATTTTTTCCCTGATTTTTCCCAAAACACATTCGCGGTTAGAATTTTGTTTCTTCGAGAGAGAATTTCCATGCTGCTCCTTCCTTGTTATTACATTTGAAAACAATTGTCAATTTGACCTCATTGACCATTAGGAAATCAAACAAACACTGTGAAAACAACAATTTTTCTACTAGTGTATGGCCAGCTTTTGTTTATTCTGTTTCCAACAGATGATAAAAAATTCAGATTGCCCCTTGATGTTTACGTGTTTTGTAACAGAGTGAGCCATGGGTGAGCTTCCCAATTATGTGATACCTGTGATTGGCTATTACAGCAATCGTATTATCAGGAGTCCATTCCCAACTCCCAATCATAAGCAAAGACCACTCAATCACTGTGCTGCAAGAACCAAGTAAGCGTGCTCCCAACCAGGGGCGGACTGACTACTCATGTGGCAGTCGGGCAATAGGGGATCACGGGGCCCCTGTGTCCTTGCCCAAACTCAAAAAAGGTACAAGGGGCATCTCATGGGGCCCCTACTGACCCCGGACCCTCAGGCAGTGCCTGAGTTTCAAAATGGTCAGTCCTCCCCTGCTCCCAACACATATCAATAGATACATATATGTAGCAGCCCAGGGTTAAAATCCACCTCTCATACATGTGTGAGGCAGGCATCAAGAGGTTAAATGAGAAGGACGAGGTGGTGAGGAGCGGTGGTGATTTCCACCTCATCCATTAAGATAATGCCTTGTATTCATTGAAAAAAATACAAAGAGTTCTATGAATGGCAGTGATGCCGAGCTGATGATCCCCAATGGTCAGTGTGCAAAGGGGAAGATGCTGGAGCAACACCCAGAAGATCACTGCTATCAGTGTATATAGGGGACTACTTCCATAATTGTCACCTTCCCCAGTGGCCCCACAAATATCAGATATCCATACTTACATCAAGCCAAGCTGGACCAATGTAAGAATGCAACAATCATAATTCCTGGGGCTCATCTTTGGGCAGTTTGTCTTCCTGGTTTAGCAATTCAGCTTTGTATGTCACCTCTTCACCATCACCAAACTCATTGGACAGTAAATCAGCATAATCACCCCTGTCTAACACTCAGGGAGTTGACCTGGTTGGTTTTTATAGTGATAAACCAAGAACTGGTAGAGGGTTCTGTCTAATAGAGATGTATACCAAGAATGCCAAAATTACAAATTCTTTATCAGGTAAAACAATAAATATACATTATATGGCCAAAGGTATGTGGACACCAGACCATCACGCCTACACTAGCTTGTTGGGTATACCTTTCGAAAACCATGAACATTTCTATAAAGCTGTCCCCCACTTTGGCTAAATACCTATAACAGCCTCCATTCTTTTAGAAAGGCTTTCCACAAAATTTTGGAATGGGAATTAAAGTCCATTCAGCAAAAAGAGCATTTTGAAAGACAAGTACTAATGTTACATTTGAAAACCTGGCTCGCAACTGGGGAAAGTTATCCCAAACAGGGTTAAGTCTGAGGCACTTTGCAAGCCCCTCAAGTTCCTTCATGCCAGTCTCCTCAAACCATGGGACTAACTTTGTACACAGGGGCTCAGTCATGCTGGAAGGACTTTCCCCAAACTGTTACCATAAGGTTGGAACTATTATGTAAAGGTTCTCAATCATCCAGGTCCTAATATACCTATCTAGTAGTAGTTAGTCTTGTTCTGTAATGTTGAAGATGTTTTGTAGCTTATCCAAGCTGCTTCTTCACTGAACCAAATAGTGGCTTGGAGAAGCTTTGCAACATCTCCAACATTTCAGAACAAGTCCAGTTGAACATGACTAAATACTGCTGAATACACTAGATTGGAAGCACCCAATGGTCTAATATGGTTTTGTACGATTTAGCATTAACACTACTGCTGTAGGGGGTGTATATATATAATTGGCCATAAAATGGTATGGTGGGCAGGTTGTACAAATTTTGGCCATATGGAATAGCTTTCTTTCACTTTTCTTCTGCTGTTTTTGCCCACAGGAGATGAGGATAAACCTTGTTTAAACTTCCAAGTAGCCAACTTTGCTTCTGATCAGTCAGACCTCCTTAGATGCATGCACTTGACATCTTACGTGGTCCAGTAGGCCAAGCAATGCCTACATATTTAATTCATGTAGTTAGCTCTTTGCCTGGAGTTCCACTTTAGAATTCACAGATGAATTATAGGCAATCACATAATAGTCTTAAAATAAATGTAACACTTTTTAATAACTATATACATAGCTTTAATAGAGACTTTACATTTGAATGAAATTCTTTTCGTTTCATCATATTGTGCTTTCATTTGTACGGCCATGTTTCTTAGCATTTGAGCTTTTTTTCTTTTTTTTTTTTTAAATCCAGAAAATCGAATGGTCTTTGGCGTACATGCAGGAGCCCAGGCGGATGGCTCTGTCTGAATAGCAGTCGCCTTGCGCTTTACAACTCTGTAATTTGACGAGATCTCTGCAGTCTGGGTTATGGAGCTCAACCATAAAGGCTCTTTTGAGTAAAATCATCTCTTTATTAATGAGATTCACACTAAAAGCATGAAGATAAAAAAATGACTTTAAAATATGTCCCTTGGCCGCGATTCAAATGAATGGGGGAAATCAGTGGGTGTTTTCAAACCTGTCTTCCTGTCACGTCTAAATGGATCTCATTAAAGGCTAAAAAATGTTTATACAATAAAATCAATGAAATAAAAAATAGATGAGGGAAAGCAAAACCAATTAGGCTAAACATGTATAGGAGCATGGTTCCAGGTGCTGGCTACTTAAAGAGAACTCTAGATAAACAGACAGACAGACAGACAGACAGACAGACAGACAGACAGACAGACAGACAGACAGATAGATAGATAGATAGATAGATAGATAGATAGATAGATAGATAGATAGATAGATAGATAGATAGATACTAACATCAGGTGGCTGCAATGCATCATGGTAAATTTTTAAACAGATAATTGAAGTACTTCCAGTTTAAAGCCTATGGAACCCAATTTAACTTTGAAATCTGACTCACAGAGGGCTGACACTGACTCCTGGGAAGAGATCTTCGGTCTCCACTAATTTCCTGCTAAATGTTGGCACTGACAAGCATGGTAGTTCATGTAGGAAGATCAGGCAAAACAACTGTATCCTACAAGTGATTGCTGAGCTCAATCTCAGTCCCGTAAAGATTGAGATTGAGCTCTGCAGTCAATTTTGCAGCAGTTGTTTTCTCATTCCAGGTCACAATTCTGCGCAAAGTCCTTTTGTCTATATCGGCCAGTTGACCATGTTGACCACGCTTATACTTATCAGATGATGTTTTCCCAGAAACTATGTATGCCGTCATAACCGTTGATACTGTACCTCACAACACGGCAAATAAATCAGCAACTTCAGCCACAGAGGCACTAGCTAAGCAGCACCAACCATTTGCCCTCTTTGAAGCACAGTGAGGTCTGACATGACTCCATATTACTAGCAGCGCATGCAGCGAATGATGAAAGTGAGGCTTCCCACCTGTTAGCTAGGTGTCTCATCACACAGTGGAAGCAAAAGAATGTTACATCACTTCCACTGTCAATGCAAAACATGTTGTCACTTTCACACTTACAAGTCATGTAGTGCTTCTATTTCTTTGCCTAACCCCTGTACTTCCACATAAGAAGGTGAGCCTCCAAGTTTCTCTGCAGAAGCTGACTGCTACATCTCAAGCTCTCTGTTGATGCCAGATTAGCATAATAGTGCTAGTTTGTCCAAACCACAAAAAACCAAAGATCAGAAAACAGCATTTGTAACAACATAACCATAATAAAAACATGACCGAGGTCCATATCTCAACAGCTATAGACAGAAAGCTATAGACTCTTGGACGTTTGGGGCTCTCATTGGACTGTATATACATGTTGTGCCCTCCTAGTTAGGTTGGCATGTAAATTTAGTTTTTGGCCTCTACTGTAATCAGAGAAGCAGTGATTTTTTGATTCAGTCTGCTCAAGAGCTCCACAGGCTGAGAGTTTGATTACTCCTCCCTGTCTCTAGAGAAAGATTCTAGAGCTTAGGGCAGTAAAATTGGAATGTCCAGTCTGAATGTTTAGCAGGACCTAGCCAATCCCTGGGGAGATGTGCTCAGATGGTGGCTGGGTTACTATTAAATAGTCTGGAGGCCTGAGAACATGGTCCTTTCCCTCTGTGGGGATGGATCTATGAGCTGAAAAGAGGGGATGGCTGGTCCTTGGACCCTGTTTGGACTGGAAGCTGGACTATATTACTGGAGGCTGCACCTGTGGACTGATTGTTGCCAGGATCTTGTGAGTAGAGCTTCTCTATCCACTCTAAAGCTGATTCACGGTCCCCAGCGATGAACTGTGGTCTACTCAAGTCTGTCTATATTTGTGCTCATTCTGTTTTATGCCTGTTTCAGATGGACGTTCTGATCGGTTCGCCTGAAAAACAGGCAGGCGGACCCGATCGGAACCTCCATTCTCCTCTATGGAGCAGCGGGTGTAAACGGACATGTGTCCGTTCACACCCACCAGCATCCAAGCCAATCTGCAAAAAAGGGGTGGATGGGGATCTAATTCCCCTTCCATCTGTAGCAATGGTTCAGATGGAAACGAACATGTGGTCTGTTTTCATCTGACCGTCCACTGAGGAGAATGAGCAGCTTTGTGTCTGCTCTGCAGCAGCAGAGTAGACACAGACCTGTCATCTGCTTGCTCAGAGGGGATCAACGGAGAGATCCCCCACTGAGCAAGAGGATCCCCTAAATGGGTTTGCACCGTGTGAGAGGAACCTTAGGGTCGCCAGCCTTGAACTGTATACTATTTAAGTCTAGTGCTACTGCTGCTAAGTAAGAGGTATCCTCTGCTAGCAAAATATTTCCTGCATCACCCTAAAACCCCTCCCAAGTTTTTAATAGCAAATAAACTTCCACAAAATCAACATATAGACTGACTACTGAGCCATAATGGATGGAATGTTGCTGAGTACCTGGCTGCCTTGCACTGTTTTGGGAAGTGCAATCTACTGCAACCCCTATGGCGGTAGTGCTACATGTGGATTCTCAACTCTTGGCTTTCACCAGTTTCCAAGAGTTATTCCCATTTTCTGTAGCGCTGCCGAACCAGAGCTAGTGATAATTTGACTTACTCATGGAAAATCTGTATCCTGCACTTTCTTTTTACTTTTGTTTGGTCTAAGACCTCATTCGCACAGGCTGTATGAATCCATGACTTGTGTAAGGGTCATGTTTACCCACACAGGTGTTGTGTGCATCCCCATGCAGGCAGTCCCATCTCTGTCAATTGGGACACAGTGGCTACACATACACAGTTGCTGATCCTTGTGTGACACAGCTGTGACATTGGAAGCAGTAGTTTTGTCCATACAGCTGCTGTGTCCTTCTTCACCGCAATGCATGAGGATGTATGGAACACCCATGCATCCCCATGCAAGTTGTAGCACCTTCTAGTGTGCTACTAGGGTAGTGTAGGTAAATTTATTATGTAAGACTCATGGTAACTGTGTGAGTCTGTAATTAGGTTGGGTCACTGCAGGTCAAGCTGGATGGCTTAACAGGTTGAGGCTCTATCACCTCCACCTGGTTCTGGAGGACCATAGAACCTTCCAGAACCCAGTGGGCGGAAGGGGTGGAGACCTAATCTGCATGTTTATGGGAGTCTAACCAATCCCAGGTTTGGAGGCCCTGGTAGAGTGGTGAGACAAAGCTGAGAGAGTCAAGCTGGCAGGAGAGTCGGTTGAGAGATGGAGTGCTGAGGAGACTGTCGGTGGCCTGGGAGGAGTCCCCTAGGTCTAGGGGGGCTGGGCTCTGGTTGGCTCAAGAGGGTCCATTTAGCATCAAGGCCTGTGAGCAGTGGGAGCAGGGAGAACAGAGTGAGTACATCAGCACATCCAGGGATTCACAAGGGGAGAGACTGCCACACGTAGCACGCTTGCAAAGGACAGCACAGTGGTTAATCTTTTATCCATGTCCTGGAAAATCTTCAGAACAGCCAAGAGGGCTGGTAATGTCTGTCGGCTGTGGAGCTGGGGGCAGTTCTACAGGGGAGAGGAGGCAACTCTGCATGTAGTTTGCAACAAGCTGAGCTAACTTTCAGAGGGGCTGCGAGTCCCTAGCCCTTAAGGGGCTGTTGCTACTGATCTGCAAAGACTGACGACTTTCAAGGCAAAGAACCGTTCAGGATCTGTAAATAGGAAGTAAGTTGTCTCTGTACATTAATTTGGTCAAGTTGGGCATTTCATAATCCCTATTACCCCATTCAAGTTATTTCCCCTAATAAAATAACAAAAACAAAGCTCATGGACTGTCAAGTTATAAATGTAGGAGTGCCTATTGCTAACTTTGTTTTTTAGAAGGTATTAGATTATTTATTCCTGTCTGAGTCTATTTGTCCTGGTGACCAATATCTCTGAGACAGCAAGTGATTGGAAATCCAAAATGTTACAGATGTCACCAGCGTGTTGGGTAAATTTTCCAATTGGGATACCTGTTCCAGCGACAACATTCTTCCTTCAATTCAGAAACTCACTAAGCAAGACTGAAGATGAAAGTCCCAAATCTTGGCCATATAAAAACACACTGACGAAGACAGCTTTCAGACTCCAATCTTGACAGGTTCTCTTTAATTGCTGACATTTGAAGGATATGGATTACCCAGATCGTGTGGTTGATTTAATGCAGGGTAAACACTGATTGAATCTAATTATCCGCAGAGTCCACGTAGTGTAGATGTGTCAGCAATTAAAACGGTGGGATGGCACCTCTGGTGCACACATGGGAGGTTTGATTCAAATGTGTGCACCTGACACAATGAGAAGTACTTTTCCTGTTTTCTAAAATATTATTACCATCATATAAATGTAAATAGTGAATAGCAGGGGTCTCTGAACTAAAACTGTACCTTTTTATCTGGAAATAAAAGACAGAGATACTTCACAGTGCTTTATACACTTTATTCAGGTGCTTTATCTTAACTCACTCTTTTATCAGTTACATTAGATCTGAACCTAATCACTAAAATATCACAAAAGCTAAACCATATTTAAGTGGTTGGAAGCCTTTGACATGAAAAATGAACAAAGCATATCTTCCTATAGTATATACTTACTGTACCTCCGTTGAAAACACTGAGAGAGATTTCTGTCTGCTGTCTCCTCCCTCTGCTATCTGTATTTCTGACAAGTTAGGCGGAATCAGAGATATCCAAAGGGACAGTGCAGGGGATCTCATGCACACAGTCTGTGATTGATAGCCTAAGCTGTGCATGTTTCCCTGTGAGATTGTGTAGGGGGGTATCCCTTCCCTCTGCTCAGGTCTCAGATTACACTCAGCTCTGCTCTCTTGGCTGTGCAGTGTGTGGCATACGATACCTGCCTCCTGAAACTCAAAAATGCTGTGTAAACTGTGCACTTTAAACAGTTGTAGAGAAAAGAGGGCAACAGATAAACAGGCACAACTTATGTAGGAGGATTTGTTTAATCTCTGTGTCACCTGAGACTAATCACTTAAGTGGGTATATGTAAGGGTTTATAACCACTATAATTTCAAAACTTGTTTCCAATCTTTTTTAAATTTTCAGTTATTTCATTGAAATAATACCAAGTGATCCTGCTAAAAAGGTTCAGGCAATTCCCTGCAATGGGGTGACAACTGTCTCTCAGTTGTGCTGTTGTGTTGTAACACTCTCCCATAGGCAGAGACAGGGTTATGCTGATACAGTTTACTAATTGCTGAATTCCTGAGTGCCTCTACATATATACAGAATATATATACAGTATAATATATTATAATATATATATATATATATATATATATAATGTACATATGTACTTTTTTATTCTTTTGGTCAAGAATAAATGAAATACTGCAAACTAAAACTTCATATTTACATTCCCAAGTCGTTCTGTGCTGCTCGGTGAAAAACAAAATCTGTTTACACAGCTCAGTAGCTCAAGCTCCAGTTTACACATGCATCTACATCCAAGCAGTGACCCCTTGCCCTCCCTGCCTGCTCTGTTCAGATGGGCTTGTATAAAAGTTTCAATTACACAGAGACAGACAAAAAAAACAACTTCAGCTGCCCTTAAATAAACTCATAATGTTCTGTGACTGCCATTTCCTGGGTGCAATTTCATATTTATTCATAAAGTATTTTATACACACTGTAAAATAAATTAAAAAAAAAATCAGTTTTAAAAAGTGTAAACTTAAGATAAATCATGTTGTCTCCAAACTAAAGCAGCTGACAGAAACTGAAAGCAGGCATTCGGAAGTATCTGTATGTTCTTTTACACACCTTACAGAGGACACCAAAAACCCATTTGCTATGGTATGTAAAGTTCAATCAGCTCCTTTGGTCCAGGGCTGGGCTTTAGCCATTCCCACTTCCTGTGCTTCACTGTTGCTCAATTAGACCATTTATCATTGTTTTGGACCAATGGTAAAGTGTATTAGGCTAGAGGGGACATCCTTGACTCTCATTTACAGGTCTACATGGTCTAAAAACAGCTTTATTCACCATCAGTATGCTTACATGTAAGAAGGTATACAGACTTCCAACACTCAAAACAGCTGCTTCCCGGTTCCAGCATCTGACGGCACCTGTTGACGCGTTTCTGTAGTCTTTGTCAAAGGAAAATGGCCAAAAGCTGTTTATGGGATTTTCTGCACTATGAGCTCTTTTTGCTTTCTCCGTGTCCTTTAACTGATGATTTATGGGGAGGCTGAATGCTGAGAAGACCGGGAGAGAGGCCTGGATTTCCATACCCTGTGCCTTTTAAGAATCCATTTTGTTATACTGAGAGGACCAACACCAAGGAATGTTGATCTGCCGATCTACCTGGAATGGAATGATATGCAGTTTAATTTGATTATTTGGTAGGACTCTGCACAAGTGAGTAAAGCATGTTATCACTGGTGGTGCACTGATGCTGGTATATTCACATGTGAGCACAATATAGATAAGTTTATTTCCATGTATTTATAAAATACTACACTTCATGAGTTTCTTTTGAGTTTCACATATGATGAGCTGAAGATATTGGGAAGCAAAGATGAACAAACAAGAAGACACACAGTCGGTGATTTTGACAGTTTATTGGACCCATTTGGCATAAGTGGATTGGAAATCTGGTAAGAGACTTGGAAAGTCATCTGCAGGATCCCACTCACCTTTCATAATATTTCCTGAAGCACTGGACATTGTCTTGAATTTTAAAACTGAAGGCAAAACTTTTTTTTTGTATTTTAAGAGAAATTGGAAAGCCTGTTTTATTGCTGTGTGTAGACCCACTTGGAAGATTCACACTTACAATTTGTTCTGGTGACTGTTATCACAAAAAGTGAAAGAAAATCCCTAATTTTGGGTTGTCTTCATAACAGGAAAATATGGGAAATCTTCTAATGGAGAACTAGTTCTGTTGAAGTATCTTGTAGTCTCTTGCTTCCTATCCCTAAATAAAAGGGATTCTCATTGGATTTTCCTTACTCACTGAGGGATGGGGACTCTTCAACTGGAAAAATGATCATTGGCTTCCTGAATGAACTAGTGAGGGTTCCTATACAAAATGGCAAATATCTACCCCAGTCAACAACTGGAATTTATCATTGCTGCTCATTACTGGAACCTCCTGAGACATAAGAAGTCAGAGGCTGATTTAAACCTTTGGTGCGCACTGCCATCCCAAACTCAAAATGTCAGTTTTGGGTGGTGCTACACATTAAATATCACAGAACAACAAAAGAATGCTCCAATTATATCACAGTCATAAGACACAGAAAGGGTAAAGTCTGCTTTTAACATTCATACCCAACTGACAAAGTCAACGCATGTTTATTTTTGGCTCTGGGCAAGCAGCTTCTGCAGATATGTGATTACTTACACAAAAACGTGAATCATTTGCCAGATAATAAGAGGAATAACTCCGAAGTGAAAAAAAAAAAAGGCGGCCAGGGCAAACCCCTATTATGCGAATTCCACAATATGTGTCTCATGGTGGTAATCACTAATAACGCTCCTTGCATCAAATGTATGCTAAGGAGACATCGCAATGAGATTTGGAAGGAGACCTAGCCGTACAATTTGCTTTTGATGTACTGCTGATCGTTGTATGGCTTACTAATCATTAAATACACATTTCCCAATAAGAAAGAATAAATAAAAAAAAGACTGTTGGTTTCTAAACTTTAAATAATGCCATATAGGAATTATCCCTTGCATATTCTTTCAGTAAGGTAATATTTTATTTCTGAATCCTCCTACCAAGCTAACCAAATGCAAAGGTCCAATTTTCCTGTTTGTCAAAAGCCAACTGTGGATTTTTTCACTCTTTTTGTTTCATCTTTTTTTTTTTTGCATTATTTACACATTAAAGAACTAATTTGCATTCTATTTCTGTACACTTTAGTAGCTCACTAAATAATAAAGAGGGGGGAAAAGTTGTTACAATTAGGGATGAGGTTTGGCTTTGCCACTATGGGTTCAAGGCGTATCCTGAGGGTTTGAGATTTGAATTTATGTGCAAATTTTCTTGGGAAACTAAAAAAACATAATACAATACATAGCTTTTAAACTATGGCCAAGCAGGCCTAGAAGGGCCAATAAGGGGACATTGAATAAGCCAACCCCTTCATTATAAAAAGGGGGGGGAGGCTGTCACCATTCAGGGTCAGGCTCAGAGACCAGTAGCTTTAGCAGTTGAGAGTTTTCTACCGACTAGCAGGATAAATACATAAACAGATCACCCTGGCAGATGACGCAGGCTCATCTGAGGCTTGGGAACTAAGCACTAGCTGGTATTCACCAGAGCTCTGGATGGTGGAGATGAGTTTTGCTGCATGTTAGTGCCAGGTCGCGGTCCTCAGGATCAACCCACCAGAAGGTGAGCAAACCGGAGTCTGGTTGCAAATGTAGCAGGTAGGGATCAAGTAGAAATGTAGTCAGTAACAAGCCAAAGATTAGCCAATAGGGGAATATCAGATAAGCCAACTCCTTCACTATAAAAAGGGGTGAGCTGTCACCATCTGGGGTCAGGCTCAGAGACCAGTAGCATTAGCAGTTGAAATTTTCCACCGACCAGCAGGATAAATACATGAGCAGATCACCCTGGCAGATGACACAGGCTCATCTGAGGTACAGGGACTAAGCACTAGGTGGTATTCACTAGAGCTCCCAATGGTGGAGATTAGTTTTGCTGCATGTTAGTGCCAGGTTACGGTCCTCAGGATCAACCCAACAGTAGGTGAGCAAGGGTCTGGTTGCAGTTGTAGCAGGTAGGGGTCAAGCAGAAGTGTAGTCAGTAACAAGCCAAAGGTCGGTAACAAGTGGTTGCAGGTTGGGCTCATGTGGAATCATAGTCAAGGATCAAGCCAAGGTCAGTAACTAAAGGTAACAAAAGGTTGCAGGTGAGGATCAAGCGGAAGCATAGTCCAGGAACAAGCCAAAGTCAGTAATGAGTGGTGGAGAAGATATGGAATGAAGCAGGATTGAAAGGAGCAAGATATTGGCTGGAGGTGAGCATAGTAATCTGGCAAACAGGAGGTGCAAAGGCATGGCTTAAATAGGAAATTCATGGGAGGAGCAAGGCGTTCAAGGTTCACAAGAAACAATGTACAAGACAAAATTATCCTAAGGTTCAGTCAGGATGCTGTCCAGCATCTACAGAGCACTACTGCTGGATGCAGCAGAGGTTGTGGGTTTAGGTCCTGGTCCTGACAGTGGCCCAGAAGAGCCATAGTATCAGTGAACTGGAAGATGATGAAGGGAAAGAATAAATGTAATAAATGTACAAAAAGGGCTGCATACAGTAGGTGGGCAATATTGGCAGGCAGAGTTTCATGAACAGGAGACCAGCTTGCTAGGAATTACACTGGGATCCACATGGAAAGTTCATGTGAATGGAAATGCAAGGTCTTGCAGATCCAAGATGGCAGAGGAAAACCGGAACATAAAAACAAACAAGCACACAAAGGGTACAGTGACCTCATGTATTAGAAAAACACACATTATGCTCTATTGAAAAGTCAGTAATGCACTCACAATGCTCCAGATGGAATGTCACCTTATAATAGCCTTGTGATCCTGCTAACAAAAAACACAAAAAAAGAGCAAGACCTTGTGTATTATAAAACACATATAGGCAAAAAATAAAGGTCAATTATTCACCAACAATAATGCAGATGGATAGGCAGCTATAATTATTATAGGCTCCTATCTGTTCTTGTGAGTGTATGATTGACCTTTATTTTTCACTCGTGTTTTATAATACAGGAGGTCACCATTACTTTTTATGTTTTTGTTAGCAGGATCACAAGGCTATTATAAGGCGACATTCCATCTGGAGCATTGTGAGTGCATTACAGTCTTTTTATTAGAGTATATTGTGTGTGTTTTTTAACACACAAGGTCAATGTGCCCTTTGTCAGGTAAAGTATAAGGAAAGATAAACTGCATAGCAGCGAATTAGGGCAGTTAGGAAATGGTACTTTAATTCTGATTGCTAGTTTATTAGACAATCAACCCCTATGCTGCCATTTTTTTATTATTACTGGTGGCTTATTTGTCTTTCATTTTAGTTTTTTAAGGTCAACAGTCACCTTTAGCTGCTGTTCTGATCATAGCAAACTTTTTTCCTTTTGATGCAAGGCTTCCTTTTATTTTAGGTTTATTTTAGGTTTTTTTGTTTGTTTGTTTTTTTTGCTGCAAGCCTTTCCCTTAAAAAAAAAGTAGTTTTTTTTCAGGGGTGGTATTTGGGGGGTTTTCTTTTGTGGGTTGTTCATATTTTTATTTAATACTTCTACGCCCTTTTTTTTTATAACTTTGGGGTTCTTAAAGTGGAGCAGTCACTTGCTACTGACCATCTGTTCAATTGCAGTATTGCCCTGTATTATTAATGTGAAAGAAAAAAAATTGCAAGAACAGTGCGCGCCTAAACCACCTCACATTATATCACTTATATTCATGCATCCATGCTCCTTATCCCCACAGATTTAAAAAAAAAAAAAGTTAGTAATACACCAGTTAGGCCTAATATCCTTGATTAAAACTATCCTGCTGCTAGTCAATGTTACAGTTATATCCCTGAAGTATCTTAAAGTAATTCTTGTAGTAAAACTTTGCTCTTTGTCTCCAGTACATTCAAGAATAGCTTTACTCATTAAAATTATCAGCCTGCTGACCAATATCACTCTGTCATATGATTTGCAGTCTCTAAAACTTCTATAGTGAAACACCTGCCTATATTCTTTCTGTGGTACATTTTGGCCTATTATCCCTGATTAAAACTATCCTTCTGATGGCCAGTTTTACACTGATTTTTTTTATCAGTGTTCTCTTAATTCCTGTAGCAAAACACCTGCCCGTATTCTTTTTCTCTAGTACTCTTTGGCCAATTCTCCCTCATTAAAAATTTCCTGCTGCTGGCCAGTTTTACACTGCTGTATCATTTGGGTCTCTTAGTTCTTAATGAGAGCTTGATAGAAATTGACCATTTGTGGAACAGTTTTTTTTAGCAAGAGCAGGGACAGTCATAGCAAACTATTAGCCAATTAATACGTGTTCTTGGTACATGCTGTCACCAGGACTGTGTGAAAATTGTACTTTTCTATAACATAATAATATACAGCTTTTCCCAAAGTATGTTCCTTCAAGGATTTGTGCATTTTTAAAGTTGCCCTTGAAGCTGCATAAAAGACCCTCCCTCAATACCCCAATATATATTTTTCTTTTATAAAAATTATATTTCAGCTCAAAAATTAAAATAATAATGATGCCATCAGTGATAAAATAATGAAAACAAATAATATAAAAAATGTATACTGATAATAATGAAAAAAGTCCACTGTCCCAAATTAAACGGTGATACAGTGCTCCAATCAGAAAAAATGGTGCCAAAGAAAATCAGATGTGTTCCTTAAATAATATCCCCACACCATCCATGATCATCTTCTGGTACAAGCCACACTCACCAGATTTGATGGACTCTTAGCTTGTATGGTTTGAGTCAAATAATTTTTTATGGTGAAAGTACGTTCTCCAGCATGAACCAGATCAGAACAGATCAGAGAGTGGGTTGGAGAGATTAAACAGTGAGCTGGATTTTGTAAGAGGTGTATCTTCTAAAGTCGCTTCTGTGCCATTTGTCTTGATCAAATTTGACCATAAAGCAGGAAAAAAAGAAAGAAAAAGTCGCTCTAGGTATGTGGTCTTTGGAGATTGTCAAGCAAGTATTTTCTGTTCTGATCTGGTTCATTCTGGAGAACACACTTCACCATAAAAGCTAATTTGACTCTTAAGCCATACAAGCTAAGAGTCCATCAAATCTGGTGAGTGTGGATTGTACCGGAAGGTGCTCACAGATGGTGTGGGGATATTATTTAAGGAACACATTTGATTTTCTTTGGCACCTTTTTTCTGATTGGAGCACTGTATCACCGTTTAATTTGGGACAGTGGACTTTTTTCATTATTATCAGTATAAAATTTTATAATTTTTGTTTTCATTATTTTATCACTGATGGTATCATTATTATTTAAATGTTTGCACTAAAATATTCTTTTTATGTTTGGTGGTTTTTTACCTTATGGACAGTGGAATTATTTATTTGGATTATATTATAATTTTTAGGCGCGGGTTAATTTTATACACATATACTTTTCTTTTACTTTTTTTTTTTTGCATTGGGACACGTCTCCCACGGCAACTTCCCATGCCTTTGTTAAACAGTAGTTTGCCTATTAACCCTAAAAATGATCAGAATTTAGCAACAAAACTCAACCCCATAGATCTCAACAGAAGTTACCGCAATGCTTAGGTTTACTACATTTTAAAGTCAATTCACCAAACTCTTGGTAAATCAAACCTAGGCAAGAGTCGCTCATTACTAGTTGAGATTAGAGATGAGCCGACTTTGGCTGTTTGAGCATTTGGACAAAAAACTGAAGATTATCCCATTTGGCCTCTGTTCTTCCGATATAGATATACAGTAGATATCACCAGTTCTTAAGGAATCCACAGGTGGTTGCATCTGAGACATTCTTAGGAACAACTGACATTACAGGGAATCCCTGTTCCTTTTTAGCAAAGGGACAGGAATAGCAGTGACATAGCTGGCCAAATAAGGCCACTGACTATACTTAGGCAACAATGTCATCACCATCCCCCACATCTCTTATTCATTTGATGACAACATGGATGACCAATCTTTCCAAATGACAGCTCCTCAAGCTATAGAAGGGAAAGGAGAGGGATAGTGGTGACATTATTGACCAAATATGGCCATGGTCATATTTGGACAGTGATGTAACAGCTTTTCCCCGTCCCCTGCTTAAATGTAGTAGGGATTCCAGATCCTTTTAAGGACATTGGTTAATTTAGCCTTGCCCTTTGACCCCTATATATTCTGTTGTGGTCATTCAAGGTTTGTTTCATCTGGTTTCTGTTA
Organism: Staurois parvus; assembly: GCF_062004578.1. Classification (NCBI taxonomy): domain Eukaryota; kingdom Metazoa; phylum Chordata; class Amphibia; order Anura; family Ranidae; genus Staurois; species Staurois parvus. Next base: position 1,570,260 of record NW_028317822.1, on the reverse strand, counting down.
AATTGATCACCGTGGAATTAGAAAGCAGATTGAACAAATTGATTTTTGAACTACTAAGCAGAGCCTACATATTTAACAAGGAAATATCTCATACAGCATATAAGTACAAATTAGTTTAAGGCAATTTTTTTTAAATCTTGCTGGGCCCTAGCCCAAAAATCTCCAATGGTCCAACATGTCTCCTGCATAGTTACAACAACTGTGCTCCAAAAGGTCAAGCAAAAAGTATTTTCAGAAAGAGGACATCAATGACATCTCTCAAATTCTCTTCGGTTTTCAAAAAAAAAAAAACTATAGAAACCTTTTTGTGACAGCAGTTTAATTCCCCAGATGATGACATTCTAATTATAGGGGCTGTGGTCCTAAAGAAAGTTTTACTTTTTCTATTTTTGTTAAAGCCTGAACCACAAACACTTGTCCACAACCAGAGGTCCCTCAAGGCATTAGTGGCAGTCCACAAACCCTTTAGAAAATAACTACTTCAGTCTGTGGCTTTCCTGAAAATTGTACATTTATGTTTGAAGCCAAAATGGTGTTTTATGCTTTAACTTTTTTCTTTTATTATTCACATTAATTTTTCATGCACAACAGTTGCCAAAGGAGTGCATCCTTCCTTTGTGGGAATAACTTATTACAACCAATTATCCTTCAGCATTAAAAATCTGACAATGGTTCTAGCCTTCTTCTAGTCTACATTTTTTTGAATGTTTGTGACCCTCTTTGGGATTACCCTTCTCCTTTTTTTGCAGACATACTGACCCTGGTACAGGAAGTTAGGGCAAATTTCCCCAATAGGGCCACAGAGAGGTGTAAAAATTGAAAGGGGCCTGCTATGGAAAGAAAAAAGAAAGATTTGGTTGGAGATGAACTTTAAGGATACACCATGAAAGGGCAGAGTAATAGTTCTTTGTAAAGGTCTTCACCTGCCCAAGTTATACTCACCTTACATGAACTCCATCACAGGACTTGTCTCCACTACAGTCAATTCTATATAAAAATGTAGCGCTTACCCCCGGAGGTTCTGCCAAACTAGTGCAGAGGCTGCCAGTCACACAAACACAGTCCCACGCACACAGAAAATTCAGGTTCAGACTAGGGGATGTCTTTTTATTATTATTATACAGGATTTATATAGCGCCAACAGTTTGAGCAGCGCTTTACAATATAAGGGAGACAGTACAATTACAATACATTTCAGTACAGAAGGAATGTGAGGATCCTGCTCATGGAGCTTACAATCTAAAGGAAGGGGGAGTTTTTAGCATTTATTGCTGAAAAACTTTAACAGGAGAGGGGTTTAGGGTCACAATATACTCCAAAATGATCAATAGCAATAAAAGGAGGACAAACATCTCATTAATAATCTAGCAGCATCCTTTTCTGGAGGTGAGAGGGAATGGCCAGTATATCTAGGACCCTACAGCAGGGGATCATATAGCCACATCTGGCACTTAGTTCCCTTCTGGCCCTTACACAACTAATAGTCCCCTGCAAGGTCTGTACTCACAATGTCCCAGGAGCTGTCTGCCACCCAGCGTCCACATGTAGATCCTCATGAAGGAGACTACAAGATGCTTCTCTAGACCAGGACTTCAGTACAGTGCCCTCCAGCAGACATCCATTGGCAATCTTCTCCAGGCTCTAAGCCCAGCAGCTGCTGAGGCATAGACTGCAATGTCTTGTATCAGTAAAGCTGCCTCCAGGAGCAACAGCCCCAAGAGGACCAGATCCCTCCTTGAAGGGAAAAGGATACTTTGGAAAGGCTTCCCAAACATTTATCACCTACCCAGCCACATTCTGTAGGCCTCATTCCAAGGATTGGCTGGGATATGATAAATATTCACACTGATCATTTGAATCTCTCTGCTCTATACTCTGGAAATTTCTTTCAGAGGCAGGTAGGAGGAATCAAATCTTCCACGCAGGAAACTCTGAAAAGACCAAAACAATCAATCACTGCTCTACTCACTACAGTGAAGTCAAAAACTACATTTATCCTAGAAGCCTATCTAGAGAGAGGTGCTACACCCAAAAAAAAAAAGAAAGAGGGATCTCTATTTGGTCTTGTTTAAAGAGTCCTTTTGCATGGGAAATATCGTAATCAGCAATCGAGTGCTGCTCATCATAGTACACATTTTCAGCCCAAAAGGATATTTCGGATTGTAGTCATAAAAAATTGGCAGAGCTATTCATCCTGAAAAACTGCATGTATTTGTTCTATACTAATGCTGCAAAATCAAATGTTACTAGGCTACTCTGTCTCTAGGATGGATGTTCTTCATTCAAAAGTATAGTGTGAATCAGAAAAATACCACATCATGGCCACTAGATGGAAATACATACTTACTTACTATGATCCTCAGTTCCACCTAGTGGCCATAGTGTGGTATTTTCCTAATTCACACTGTTCTTATGAATAAAAAACATCCAACCTGGAGAAAATATAACGTAGTGACATTCAATTTTACCGGCATTTGCACAGAACCAATCCACATGCAGATTTTTTGCAGGAGGAATGTCACTGCAAATTATTTATAAATACATTGATTTAACCACCTCCCGCCATATAGTAATATGACGGACGCAAGGCGGTTCTCTCGTTCTGGGAGGACGTCATATGACGTCCTCCCATTCTCACCGCGCATGCGCGGTTTCCGGAGCACGCAGCGTGGCGATCGGCGGTGCACTGTGTCCCTCGAACACAGTGGATCACCGATCCATGGAAAGAGCCGAAGATGTCGGCTCGGTCATGTGATCAGCTGTGTCCAATCACAGATGATCGCATGTAAACAGGGAAATGCCAGTTATCGGCATTTCTCTCCTCACAAGCTGTCACGCTGACAGCTCGAGAGGAGAGGAGAGCCAGTAATCGGCATTCCTCGGAGGGGACATCTACACAGATCATCAGGGCACTGATAATCAGTGTGCCCTGATGATCTGTGTAGCCCCAGCAGCGCCACCTGTCAGTGTCCATAAGTGCCAGCTCTCAGTGCGCATCCATGCCACCTGCCAGTGCCCATCAGTGCCACATTTCAGTGCCCATCAGTGCCACATCAATGCCACATCAGTGCCCATCGGAGCTGCCTTTCAGTGTCACCCATCAGTGCCAGTCAGTGCCACCTATCAGTGCTGCCAATCAGTGCCACCTATCAGTACCAGTCAGTGCCGCCTATCAGTGTGCATCAGTGCTGCCTATCAGTGCCTGTCATTGCTGCCTATCAGTGCCACCTAACAGTGCCAGTCAGTGCCGTCTATCAGTGCCACCTATCAGTGCTGCCTTTGAGTGCCCATCAGTGATGCCTGTCAATGCCCATCAGTGATGCCTGTCAATGCTCATCAGTGCCACCTACCAGTGCCTCCTCATCAGTGCCCATCAGTGCCACCTATCAGCGTCCATCAGTGCAGCCTGTCAGTGCCCATCACTGCAGCCTCATTACCGCACATCAGTGAAGGAGAAAAATCACTTATTTACAATATTTTATAACAAAACCTAAGAAAAAACTTTTTTGTTTCAAAATTTTCAGTGGTTTTTGGTTTGTTTAAGAAAAAATAAAAAACCCAGAGGTGATTAAATACCACCAAAATAAAGCTCTATCTGTCACAAAAAAATGATAAAAATTTCATATGGGTACAGTGTTGCATGACCGCGCAATTGTCATTCAAAGTGTGACAGCGCTCAAAGCTGGAAATTGGCCTGGGCAGGAAGGGGGTATAAGTGCCCTGTAGGCAAGGGGTTAAATCATACATAATATTTTCTATAAGTCTATTCAAGTCCTCACTCAATTTTTCTAAGAGGAGTGGTTTTGCCCCTGAAACATATTGACTGTTTTTTATGTAATTGAATTGCAAACAAAATATTGTATTCTAGACTCTCCCACTGTTTGGTTTTTGCGCCCTTTTCTATATGTTTACACTAGAGACCTACACCAGCCTAGATTAATGGCGATCTCCAAGCATTCTGCTTAATACACAGTTGAAATACATATACGGCAATTATTTTAAATGTCAAATGATTTTTAATTTTATGTAGAAAAAAAAATATATATTTTTTTAGGGACAGATAGGGATTTACTTACTAAAGGCAAGTAAACTGTGCACTTTGCAAAGTGCAGTTGCGCTCTGAAAGTGAGTGCAGTTACCCCAGAGCTTAGTAAATGAGCTAAAGAAATGAATTTCCAATCACATGCAAGGAAATGTAAAAAAACAGCTTTTTTGCTTGCACATGATTGGATGATGGAAGTCAGAAGAGAATCTGCCCATTTATTATGTTCTGAAGCAACTGCAATGTAGCGAGCAACGGTAGTCTTTTTGCCTTTAGTAAATCAACCCCATATTATTTGGATGTCCATATTTTTTCTGGATTTTTTCAATGCACTTAAATTTAAATTAAACATTTGTTTACAACCTCTCTGTATATCTATAAATCCCAAACTCTGCCTTGACATTTGCCCATAACCTTATTGACTTTAAGGTAAAAATATTTTGTCTCAGCAATTAACATGAAAGGCTTCATACTTTACTCTTTTCTATGGAGTCCCATAGTCTCGGAGCTCAACATAATTTTGCATTGGGGAATGAAATTAAAATTCATATATGGCAAATATTTGACCTGCCAAAAACTTTTAATTCTGCGGAAAAAAAAATCTATTGTCCCTAATTTTCCAGAATATTTTTTGGACTGCTTGCAAATGTACACACAGTTGGCAACCTTTTGTACACCTAGAAATCCTGCACACTGCTGATTGCCTTCATATTTGCCCATAATCTTACTGACTTTAAGGTAAGAAAGTAGAGTAAAAATATTTTTTTTCTCAGTGATTAACATGAAAGGCTTCATACTTAACCCCTTTCTATGGAGTTGCATGGTACTGGAGCTCAACCTAATTTGGCATTGGGGGAAGGGGAATTTTTTTTTGTTTTAGTGCTAATCAGTTCATACAGTCTCATCTGCTCTCACTGAGACCAGCAATTAAAATTAGCACTTAATGCTTGGCCCCAAAGCTTGCTACAATTCAAAGGACATGCCAGAGAAGGAAAAAGAGACTTTTGAAAATAAATAACTGAAATAATTAGAGGGGGGTCTTGGAAATCTCTATTTCAAGACCAGCATGGGAATCTCTTTCTGCAGAGGGACAAATTACACCCATATGGTGAAGCCTGTCCCTTTAATACAGTGTGAAAGGAGGACAGTGACAGTGAGGGTGCATACGTTAGCAATTTACATACTCTACTCAGTATATGTGGCATATAAAGGGAAAGCACAGGCCGGTGTACAATGTAAAATGCAATGGCAGGGGTGTAAGACATATGTATCTCTATATCTGCTTTAGCTTACCTACAGCTCTTTTGGTATCCCAAGAAAAGTGATATTTAAAGATAGAAATGATAGAAATCAGATCTTCCATACGGGTTTCTTGTTATGACCAGAAAAGTGATATTTGAACATAGAGAGTGATTCCAATCTTCTATTTATAACTGTTGTATGCATTACTTACCTATCCTTCTTCTGCACCCAACATGCTGTAGAAGACCTCCTGTGGCTGGGTAACATCTTCAGGAGCCAAAGCCACGGACCCACCACATGAGTGCTCTTCTTCAGTAGTGGTGGGGAGATTGGCTCTGTTCCAGTCCCTAAAGAAGAAGTAAACTGGGGGAATCTTCAGAATTTGCTACAATGTGCAATATGGAACACTTACTCCAGCAATGTGATGTGCAAGCTCTCCACTCTATCACCATCAGTGCCATCTTCTTCCAGGTCTTCTTGCTTTGCCGATTTGATGGCTGCTGATGATGTAATTCTTGCCCATGTGCACTGGAGTAGCAATGGCCTCCATCTTACAGTACCCTGGAAGGGGCTAGGGCAGTGCACTGTACTGCTCATGTCATGTGCAATCAGTGTGCAGAACACAAAACACTTGCCAGTTTTTTGGCAGAAGAGACTTATAATATTGTGGTTACAATTTAACTAAGCCTCTCTCTTTTGGAGTCTCTCATTATAACACGGCAGTCTTATGTAACAAAGTAACACAGGAACTTTTCAGCAATGTGGAAGCTCTCATTGTAAAATGGAGGTCTAGTAACAAAATAGCATAGCCATTTTCTAATAATGTGGAGGCTCTCTTTTTTAATGGGACAATCACATGTAACAATTAGAGATGAGCAAATCGAACCTGGCGAAGTGGAATTAGTTTCGAATTTTAGGAAAAATTTGATTTGCGTCGAATCCGAATATTAGAAAACTTCGGATGCGCGAATCGAATTTTCCCCGATCGGTCGATTTTCATCCCTTCTACAGCCGGCAAAAAGTGTCCCTGCAGAGAGCTCCGCTATTTCTGACAGTTCTCTGACAGTTCCTTCACATTTACAGCGGTTGAAACATTGTATCTATTTGTTTCCATTTAGGATACAGATGTTTTTATTCGGAAACAAATAGATACAATGTTTCAACCGCTGTAAATGTGAAGGAACTGTCAGAGAACTGTCAGAAATAGCGGAGCTCTCTGCAGATACACTTTTTGCTGCACTGGAATTCTTCTTCATCCTCATCCTACTTCTTCTTCTTCTTCTTCTTCATCCTCATCCTACTTCTTCTTCTTCTTCTTCTTCATCCTCATCCTTCTTCTTCTTCTTCATCCTCATCCTACTTCTTCTTCTTCATCCTCATCCTACTTCTTCTTCTTCTTCTTCTTCTTCTTCTTCATCCTCATCCTACTTCTTCTTCTTCATCCTCATCCTACTTCTTCTTCTTCTTCTTCTTCATCCTCATCCTACTTCTTCTTCTTCTTCTTCATCCTCATCCTACTTCCTCTTCTTCTTCTTCTTCTTCATCCTCATCCTACTTCTTCTTCATCCTCATCCTACTTCTTCTTCATCCTCATCCTACTTCTTCTTCTTCTTCATCCTACTTCTTCTTCTTCTTCTTCTTCTTCTTCATCCTCATCCTACTTCTTCTTCTTCTTCTTCTTCTTCATCCTCATCCTACTTCTTCTTCGTCTTCTTCTTCTTCTTCTTCTTCTTCATCCTCATCCTACTTCTTCTTCTTCTTCTTCATCATCCTCATCCTACTTCTTCTTCTTCTTCATCCTTATCCTACTTCTTCTTCTTCTTCTTCTTCATCCTCATCCTACTTCTTCTTCTTCTTCTTCTTCATCCTCATCCTTCTTCTTCTTCTTCTTCTTCATCCTCATCCTACTTCTTCTTCTTCTTCTTCTTCATCCTCATCCTACTTCTTCTTCTTCTTCTTCATCCTCATCCTACTTCTTCTTCTTCTTCTTCATCCTCATCCTACTTCTTCTTCTTCTTCTTCATCCTCATCCTACTACTTCTTCTTCTTCTTCTTCATCCTCATCCTACTTCGTCTTCTTCTTCTTCTTCTTCATCCTCATCCTACTTCTTCTTCGTCTTCTTCTTCTTCATCCTCATCCTACTTCTTCTTCATCCTCATCCTACTTCTTCTTCTTCTTCTTCATCCTCATCCTCATCCTACTTCTTCTTCTTCTTCTTCTTCTTCATCCTCATCCTACTTCTTCTTCTTCTTCATCCTCATCCTACTTCTTCTTCTTCTTCTTCTTCTTCATCCTACTTCTTCTTCTTCTTCATCCTCATCCTACTTCTTCTTCTTCTTCCTCTTCATCCTCATCCTACTTCTTCTTCTTCTTCTTCTTCTTCATCCTCATCCTACTTCTTCTTCTTCATCCTCATCCTACTTCTTCTTCGTCTTCTTCTTCTTCTTCTTCTTCTTCTTCATCCTCCTTCTTCTTCTTCTTCTTCTTCTTCTTCATCCTCATCCTCATCCTCATCTTCTTCTTCTTCTTCTTGCCATGGGCCCCTGTACCGCCTCCTCATGCTGCTGCCAGGTCCAGAGTGTGTCATGGGTCCCTGTACGGCCTCCCATTGCTGCTGTCTCCATCGCCACACTCTGCCATGTGCCACTTTCAGGTCTCCTCACACTGCTGGTGGGTTCCATTTTGTCATAGGGTGCTGTATGGCCTCCCATTGCTGCTGCCTCCACCGCCACACTGTGGCTCCACACTCTGGTTTTGGCCCCGTGACTGCCCAAATGAGTGAAGTGTGCGGTGATTCTAAGATCGACGGCACTCATCTGCATGTCATACTGACTGTCAGTATTATTTCTCTTCCCCAGCAGACTCCAAGGGCATTTAAATTAAAGGTACAGTGTTCTGCACTAATATAAAGTCTCTCTGAAGCCTAGAAACCCTTTTTATAAGTTAAATTCGCAGCGAATAAATTCGCATTGAATCAAATTTATTCCACAAATTCGGCGAATCAGCCGAATCGAATTTTTGAATAATTCGCTCATCTCTAGTAACAATGTAACATGACCACTCTTTTGACAGCTTATTTTTTAACCTGGCTGTCTCATGTAGAAACTTAATGCGATTATATAATGTCGAGGCTCTCCTTATAATATAGCAGTCTTAAGTAGCAAAGTAACATGACATCTTTTTTAAAATATAGAATCCTTGGGTAAAAATGTAATAGGATAATTCTGTCATGGTCAGGAGTCAGGCTTGGAGGCCAGGACCTATAGCAGTGAAAAGTTCACAAAGGATTTAGCAGGATAAATACACAAAACATATGCCCTAATGGGTGGGCTCACGAGAGCGTAGGTTCTAAAAACTAGCCAAACTTTACCAGAGCTCCTGATGGTACAGATGGGTTTTCGCTGCATGCTAGTGTCAGGTTGCAATCCTGAGGATAGGCCCACCCAGGGGCGGACTGAAACTCATGGGGCCCCCGGGCAATAGGGGATCATGGGGCCCCTGTGTCCTTGCCCAAACTCATAAAAGCCTATGAAAAAGGTACCAGGGGCATCTCATGGGGCCCCCTACTGACCCCGGGATCTCGGGCAGTGCCTGAGTTTCCAAATGGTCAGTCCGCCCCTGGCCCCACCAGGAGGTGAGCAAGTCGGGGTCCGGTAGCAGATGTAGTACGTAGAAATCAAGCGGAAGTGTAGTCAGTAAATAAGCCAAAGGTTGCCAACAAGTGGTTGTAGGTTGGGATCAAGCAGAAGCGTAGTCGAGGAACAAGCCAAGGGTCAGTAACAAGTGGTAACAAAACTACAGACAGCAGCAGACGTGTAAAGAGAAAGAAATAGGCTGGAGAAGCAAAACAGGAAGCGAAAAGGAATAGCTTTAATAGAAGGCTTATGGGATGAGCAAATAGTTCAAGGTTCACTGTAAACAAGATAGAAAATACAGTAAGATTGTCTAAGGGATCAGGAAGGGAGCTGTCCTGCATCTTAGGTGGCACAATAAGAAAAGCTACTGCCAGATGCAACACAGGTCCTGGGCTTACACTGGGGTCCAGACAAACTCCCTTGTAATATGGAGACTCCCCTTACAACATGGCAGTCTGTACATTATAGCTTTTTGTATTGTGGAGGATCATATAACATGGCAGTCTCATTGCTAGATTGCAACCCTCTAATTTGACTATAAAAGTGGGTTTTGATGCTCTTGTATTGTGGGGACTTTCCTTTGTAATGCAGCAGTCTCCTGTAACAAAGTAACATGTCAACCCTCTAGTAATGTGAAGGCTAACACACAGGGGAGTATTTACCACAAGGCAAACAAGGCATTTGCCTAGGGTGGCATTTTTCAGGGGGGCAGCAGCATTTTTCAGGGGGTCAGTGCCATTCCCCGAAAGAAGGAAAGGAAGAAGGGACACACACAGCAAGGGGACCAGGTGGGATCTGAGAGAGGCTGCGGGCTGTTTGATGGTGTATGCAGAGCCTGACCCGGGGATGTCCGGAGCTGTGAAGGTGAGTGTCTTATCTCTTGCTGGGGGTTTTGCCAGTGTATGGGGGATGGTGGTAGTGGAAGGCTCTCTCAGGTGAAGTTGGGGGGGGGCTGGGGTGTTGTTGGTCAATGTCAAACTCTCTTTGTGGGAGAGGGGGGTGCTGGTCGGTGTCAGGGTCTCTCCGTGGGGAGGGCAATTTTTGTGTTGCCTAGGGCAGCACGGAACCTAAATACACCACTGATAACACAACAGTCTCATGTAAAATGTAATATAACCACTCTCCATATAAAACGGCTGTCTCTTGTAACAACAAAAGGTGACAACTCTCTAGTAGTGTAAAGGCTCTACTTATGACACAGCAGTTCTATGTAGCAGTGCAACGTGACCCCTCTTTTATAATGTGGAGGTTATTCTTATAACATGGCACTCTCAAGTAACAATGTAACATTAAAACCTTTTGTATTGTGAAGGCTCTTCATAAAACATAGCAGTGGGTTTCAGAGGGGGGGAAAAGTGGTAGTCCTACTGGAAGTCCTAATGAATTCAGTCTTTGAAGTCACAGGTTGCAAGAATAGAATTGGACCCATGTAGGTCTGTAGTCAACATTACTTTTCAGATCCTCTAGTAGGTGAACTAATCCCTTTCTAAGTATTTTAACTGTGTATTTTGCTACCCGACTAGAAATGCCCTTTAAGGTCATCCATCCAACTTGATGAACACGACTTTCATCATTGTACATGAATCCCTCAAAAACCCCACAATATCGCAGTAACATTGGTGTGTCTTCAACGGGTTAACTCAATCTGCAAATCTAAGCCTCTCGCTGGCCTCAGTTAAAAATTCAGCTCTGAAGACCATGTATTTTTCTAAATAACGACTCGAGCATTATAATAAAAATCAATAAACACCATACAGTAAATGTATTTTCTTTGGATGTCAAATCATTTTTCACTTCATGGTGTTCTATTATGTAAATGTATTGTGAAGTGTTTACAGTGCAGCATTTTTCATGTCAGAGGAGAATGAACAATAGACTTAATATGTACTGCAACTTTTGTATAATTTAGCTTTTGTGGCAGGGAGAAGCAATCTTGTCAGCGTGTTATTTAACAAAAAATTTGCAGCATTTATGGAAAAAGAGCTGGGTCGACCCTTTAGTAAACTTACAAAATTGTGTTTATACAGTACATTAAATGCTGTTTTTTTGTATTTATGAAACAGGAAATGTGTACAGACAAATGAATGCATGTCTTAGATCTGACCTGCTGTTATTGAATCAAGGACTGGGATGTTAGCCTGCTTACCTTTGGAGATATATACCCTTAAAGGGTCAATCCACCCAAAGCTGATATTTCAATTTTAAATCAGAAGGCTTAAATCAGCTAGTAGTTTTCATATCCCTCGGGGACTCCACCGATAAACTTTGGGTTTGGTTCTTAGGTGTACATTTCTGCCAAGGCCATTAGAATGGGGTCCTATTATACCTGTAGATTAATCCAGTGTTTCTCAAACAGGGTACCACAATCACAAGACCCAGTTTGTCCTGGATCAGTGTCATGAGTTGCCATGGTGCTGCTGGGTCTCTGATTTGATGGCAGGACTTCTGACGGGAGCTTTGATATGATGGTGGTCTCTGATATGATGAAGGACCTCTGTTGTGATGGTCAGGCCTTTGATGCAATGGGGAACTCTGATTTGATAGAGGAACCTCTGACATGATGAGGGACCAATTATGTGATTGGTGGCCTTTGATGGGAGTCTCTGATGTGAAGGGGGCCTTTGATTTGCTATGGGGACCTCTGATATGATGAAGGACATTTGATGCAATGGCCAGGCCTCTGATTCTGTGTAGGAACCTCTGATATGATGAAGGACCTTTGATGCGATGGTCGGGCCTCTGATGCCTTGGTGGCCTCCAATTCTATAGGAGGACTTTTGAAATGATGTGGAATCTCTGATGTGATGGGGGGCCTCTGATGCAGAGGTGGTTCTCTGATGTGAAGAGGCGACCTCTGATCTGTAGGGGGGCTTCTAATGTGAAGTTAATTTAATCAAAGTGATTGTGTGTATCATCCCAGGTTCAGGTTTCCCATTTATCATTACCATTTTAGACTGGGGTGCCTCAAGATTTTGCATACTTTCAAAAGGGTTCTGCAACTGAAAAAAAAGTATTACCTTATGAAGAAACCTTCTGTATTACCTTATGCAAAAATAAGGGTTGACACGCCTCAAGTTGAGTAAATACCCACAACTTCATAGTAGGTGGGAACAAAGTCAGAAACGTTGACAGAAGGATCTTATTGTTGGAGCCCTAAGAGATATAAGTGGGTGACCCAGGCCACCATACTCAATCAACAATCAAAATATTTATTTTGGGTGGACTGATACTTGAAAGCATAGTTGTACATTTGTACGGTTATCATTTAACACTCTTCTCCTCACCTAGCAACCCCACAGTCTTACACTCATCTGTCTTTGCTCCTACCAGATCCTAGGGTTGCCACCTAATCCCTTTAAAACCAAACACATATTAATTACACAGGTTCTGTGGCTATTAAGGTGGAAATGAAACTCATTTGGTGCCTTATCTGCATTAAAGTAGCCTCAGAACCTGTATAAATAATATGTATTAAGTTTTAAAGGGATGAGGCGGCAACCCTACTAGATCTCCACTGTGCATTCCATTTGTCGTGTACAGCTGCCACTGCAAACTGGCCCACGTGTACTTTTGCCCATGTCCACACTTTGTGTTTGATTACTTATTTTCAATTGGAGCTCAACTCAATTTCCACCACAACGCAGTCAATATATGTATATTGGGATGTCATTAAAAATTTACAGCAACCTGCAATGATAGTGTACCATTCATGGATGCATGCACATTAACACATGCAGCAATGGTGGGAATGGGACCTAAAGGAAAACTTCAATCAGGATAAAAGTGCCTTGTTTGGTTATGTGTGCTTCATGCTTCTTGAGTTTGATTGAGAGCTGGGGCAGAATATGCACTGAAGGATACAAATTAGTTCCCAGCAGCTGAGGGCTAGTTTCTAATCAAAGCATTTTGTGGCTGGTGGGAGGAACCACAAATTAATGGACTTGTATTGTCTGTAAGGGCTAGTCAGGATCTAGAACCCACAGAATCAAGAATTTGTCAGCAGCAGACTTTATCTCTAGCTATAGGCTTTTTGCTTTAAGCATTCCTAATCCATGTTCTTTAACCCTCTTTTTTGTACATTCGACACAAAACGTGGCGTTGATGTTGAACCCAGAGCAGCAAAGTGCTGCTTGCTTGCAAAATAGGAAATTTGATAGCGGGTCATATAATACAAACGCCAGACTCCCTCCCTTTACAGGAAGGAAGACTATTTTAAAATAATCCCTTTCTCCAAAAGAAGCATCAATGCCTTCTGCCATGACTTACTTTTTATTATTGCACCATAGGAAAACAGCTTTCAGGAATTATTATGTTAAATAGCATTTTTAAGAAAAAAAAAATAAAGACTTAGCATTTTTGTACAAATAACAGAAAAACATAGACCTCTTCATATGGAAATACCTACAAGGGCACTCAATATTTAAGCAAGCACAAAAGTTCTAAGCCATTCTCAGCATTAAGGGTCAATCCACAGCATCGTATAGATTTGAGTGCTCCATCATTACCAGCCTATATCATTATGGGCTTTGGGATGCAAAAGCCTATGGAAAGCGTGTAAGCTTGGTTAAAAAGCAGCGCGTGAGAATGAGAAAAGGTAATTACATACAAGACTCTACCTTTGACAGTTCTCTTTCAAATTCATTCAACCTACTTTTGAATAGCTATGTGTATACAACACCCACCAGAAGCCAGAAAGGATAAAAAAAAATATAATATAATGCAAATTTTAAGGCGATTATAGACTTGATCAAATGAGTTTCAAGCTGCTTAAGAAAATGGAACTGCGCTATCTGAGTTGATGTCGGTATGTGGTGGCCTAGCCTCGGTCCTGCCTGTTTAGCGTGGAAATATTGAAGGGAGGTAGGGACTTGGTGTCCTTCATTGGGAGGGGTGTTCTTCATTGCCCCCTAAATCCTGCAGCACCTTGGGAACTAGCCTGCAAACCAACATCCCTTTGGTATGTTTTGTGTGATTCTAGGCCAGAACAAAAACTTCCATTGTTATAATTGGTCTTGCTATGGTAAAAATCAAATGTGACCCCAATAATTTTTAAAGTAGCTGTACTGGGCACAAATATGGGACATTGATTTGTAAAGGGGATGTAACTGCAATGATTTCTAGCACTCTTTTTTAACATGTTCTCAGTCTCTAACTATCTTCTGTAGCATGTTACCAGTCTCCAGCTATGTCTATATCATGTTAGCCGTCCCTGATCATCTCCTGTAGCATGTAACCAAAATATTCAACCACAGCTTTATTATTCCTGCAGTCTTGTATCATCTCTTGTAGCCTTTACAATGTTTTAACTATCTCCTATAGAATGTCCAAAGTCTTTGTTTACTGTAGCATTACCACCGTCTCTGACTTCTCTTGCTCTATAGAATATTTCATGTACACCTGGTGACGTAGGGGCTGCACATTTATTCTATTTTTTATTTATTTTATTTATTTCAGGTACTTCTATAGCGCCGTCAATTTACACAGCACTTTACATATATATTGTACATTCACATCAGCCCCTATCCCTCAAGGGGCGTACAATCTAAGGTCCCTAACTTACATTCATACATACACATACTAGGGACAATTTAAACAGGATCCAATGAACCTACCAGCATGTCTTTGGAGTGTGGGAGGAAACCGGAGTACCCGGAGGAAATCCATGGAGGCACAGGGAGAAAATGCAAACTCCAGGCAGGTGGAGCGTGGCTGGGATGTGAACCAGCGACCCTAGTACTGCCAGGCAGAAGTGCTAACCATTTAGCCACTGTGCCGCCCAAAAGCTAGAGTCAATATTTCTATCAGAAGGCCCCATTTTTATCATTTCATCCACAGGGTTCTGGGATTAAAAAAAAAAAGAAATTAAAAAAAGCACGGTTAATTATAGGTCCAGAGAGAGGAGAGTTAGAGAGAGAGAGGGGGGGTTAGAGAGAGAGAGGAGGGAGAGAAGAAAGAAGAACAAAGAAAGAAGATGAAGAAAGAAGAATAAAAAGAAAGAAGAAGAAAAAGAACAAAGAAAAGAAGAAGGAAGAAGAAGAGGAGGAAGAAGAAGAAGAGAGAAGAAGGAAGAGAAAGGAAGAAGAAGCAGAAGAAAGAAAGAAGAAAAAGAAAAAAGAAAGAAAGAAGGAGAAAGAGAAGAAAAAATAACTCTCTTCTTCTTCTTCCCCTTTCCCTATTCTTCCTTCCTCTCCTTCTCCCTCTCCTTCCTTCTTTCTTCTTCCCTCACATGAAGATTCTCTACTGTAAATCCAGTAAGACAGCCACCTCTACCCCATGCATTCTTCTGAGCTGGCAATCTTACATACAACTATCAAAATTTATGACATACCTCAACTTGGCTACTAGATGGCCTAGGTAGTTGGGATTTTAATGGGATATGCAATTGGACTGGCTATACTTACTCCCAACCAGTGAGGTGTACTTGTACTCTGGAATAAAGGTGGCCAGCCAATTCCCATAAGGTATGCACCCACACAGGAGGTTAAATATACACCAATGGTTCCCAACCTTATTGAGACCCCAATCGGGAAAATCCTTTCACACCTTCTGTGCTCCGATATTAAAAATAAAGTTTATTTCACAAAATAAAACTATGGGAATACAAAATATGTATTAAGATTCTGGAAGACTCTCCATAAACTGGGTGTCACTATGGGGAATGGGGATTTGGGGGGAGCTAGGGGACTCTGCGGCAGAATTGGTGGCCCTGTAGGAGGTTGGGAAATTATGAGGGGGAATGGAGGCTCTGCAGCAAGATACGGGGCATTGCAGAGTGCTGAGTGGCACTGTGGAAGGCTGGTGGGGGGGAGTGGGTTATGAGGGCTCTCAGGCGGTCTGGGGTCACTGTGGCAGGTTGAGCGTCACTGTGGAAGCTGGAAGGTACCATAGGAGGTTAAAGGATCTGCAGCTGGCTGAAAACTTGGAAGGAGGGAGGCTGAGAATCACTGGTCTAGACAACTTACAAATCATTGCCAGTGTAGGCATGTATCTTTTAGAAAGGACAGCAAGTTACCTGTTTCCAGTTGCAACTTTAACAGGGGCACCAGTCAATGCCAGGCACTGTGCCAATGTTCTTCCTTACATAAATCTCAATCTCTTTTCAAAGAGCCTGTTGCACCCTTCCACACCCATACAACTGTCTTAAGACCCCTCTTTCCCAAGTTCAAATTGGGAATCAAAACCATCAGTCACCTCACCTTAAGGACCATATTGAACAAGCACATAATGCCCCTTACATCTGTACAGAGAATAACCTTCCACTTCTCTTTATCAATTGTGTTGAGCACGCAAGCAGCTCACTTGCTAAAACTGATACAAAATTAGAAATAAAATGCACAAGACTATTAGCAGTATATGACTTATTTTCATTAAACCCATTGTGTAAAACTATAAAGAAAAAAGCTGCGACAAACAGCACATAAATAAAAAAAAACAATATTGAACAGCACACTAAATAAAATCACATGTTGTCACTGGCTCGCGGTCAGAGCGAATGTTAGTGAAAAGGATTCAGATTACCCAGATGCTTTACATTGTCTCCACAACTTTTCTAACCGCCACCCAACTGACACAGCTAGAACTTTACCCAGCTCCGAGGTCCATTTTCCCATATTAGGACAAGAGTAAGGAGTGTCTAGAGTTTAATACAGCTATGACTTCTATTTTTGAGCAAGAAGGAACTGCAAGTGTTTTTGGTTTAGCTCTACATTTTTATTTTTCTAATGTTAACAATAAAATTATTATCCTTTTCATGAGGCTCCAAGACTCATATTCTCCTAATGAGAATGTTGCACAAAAATAATATTTGTATGTTTCTTGTTAGTTTTGTTTTTGACCTCTGAACAGGGATAAAGTTAGACCATATACACATAGGCACTGCTTATTCTTAGCCTACAAACCAGCCTTTCTCAAACAAGAGTCTATGGGATACTTTGATTCTTTCAGAGGTTGCTAGCGGTTCCTTGAGCAATGAGCTTTAGTCTCTGCGGTGACTTATCTACCTATCTTAAAGGAGTGCATTCTTCCCACTGACCACTAATGTAAGGAGGATCATTCCCACTGACCACCAAAGTAGGAAGCATTCTTTCCACTGACCACTAATGTAAATAGGATCTTTCCCAGTGACCACCAAAGTAAGAAGCATTCATCCCACTGACCATTAATGTAAGAAACAGTCTTCACACTGATCATAAATGTAAGGGACATTCTTCCCACTGACCACCAATGTTAGGAGCATTCATCCCACTGACCACCAAAGTTAGGAGCATTCATCCCACTGACCACCAATATAAGGAACATTCATCCCACTGACCACCAAAGTTAGGAGCATTCATCCCACTGACCACCAATATAAGGAGCATTCATCCCACTGACCACCAATATAAGGAACATTCTTCACACTGATTATTAATGTAAGGGACATTCTTCCCACTAACCACCGATGTAAGGAGCATTCTTCCCACTGACCACCAATATAAGGAGGATCTTTTCCACTGACCACCAATATAAGAAGAATTCATTCCACTGACCGTTAATGTAAGCAACATTCTTCCCACTGACCACCAATGTAAGTGCATTCTTTTCATTGACCACTAATGTTAGGAACAGTCTTTCCACCAGTGTAATGAGACCCTTCTTTCACAGACCATTAGTGCTAGGGAGAAGGGGCGGACTGACAACTCATGGGGCCCCCCGGGCAATACGGGATCATGGGGCCCCTGTGTCCTTGCCCAAACTCAAAAAAGCCTATGAAAAAGGTACCAAGGGCATCTCATGGGGCCCCCTACTGACCCCCGGCCCTTGGGCAGCGCTCGAGTTTCCAAATCGTCAGTCCGCCCCTGCTAGGGAGTCCATCTTTCAATGACCACTAATTCACAGGGGCCCTTCTTCACTGACCAGCAATACAAAGGGAAAGTTCATTGACCACCAATGTAAGAGACACTTTTCAACTGACCATTATTATAAAGGACAATTTTTGCACTGACTATCATTGTCTGTGTTTCTTTTCAGGCCATTCGTTATGTTCACTATATTTCATTATTATTATTGAAATCAATTTTGTCATATATAGCGTATATCAAATACGCTAAGTAGGCCAAATCCTTTATTCTTTTATTTATTCTTATATCTTATGTAGCCAGGTGATGGATACTGCAAAATGGAATAGAAGCAACACTGCAAAAAATTAAACTACATTTAGTTCCTTCCTAATGTCTGGGAATCAGGCCATTACATCACTTCCTTTCTGTAAAGGGGAATCATTTTCCTGTTAGAGAGCAGAGGATATTGGGAACCTGTGGCCAACCCTCTCTGCATTCCAGAGCCCATTTTGAACTACAAATCCCAGAGAGCTGAATCAGCAAGGGATTAAGGAGAAGCCTATAAATTTAAAGAGGTTGTAAACCCTCATACTGTACATACCCAATGAAGTTACTAGCCTCAGATGAAACAAATCCTCCTATATAAGTTTTACCTGATTATCTACAGCCGTATTTCTCCTACATCCATTTAAAGTACAGAAATTTACACAGGTTCTATCAGCTCTAAAAATCAGGGGGTGCGGATTTGAAGTTGGATCACTGAGGAAATCTCTGAGAGCTGAGTGAAGAGATAGGACACACCCCTTTCACACAGTGCACAATGACAGAGCTGAGACTGTCAATCACAGATTGTGCTCTCCCCTGTCACCATTTTTCTCTTGGTGTCAGGAAAACTTATGAGAAGTGACTCATTCTTATAGCAGAGGAATGGGGCAGCAGACAGAAATGATACTTAGTGCTTTGGATTGAGACAAGTACATACTATAGAGGAATATGTTTTGTGCATATTTCATGTCTGAGGTTTACAACTACTTTAACTGTATCTAGCGGACTCATGGATTCTTGGATGCTGCTGTCCTGCATGTAGTTGCACAGAGACTCAGTGGCCCAGCCTGAACTAGTGACAGACCCCCCATTCATCTAGGCAGCTTCACCACAGATTGCTACGCTGAATGTTCACAGCTGCTGTCAACGGTCTAGTGACTTTCACAGTTCTCCCTATCATTATCCGCCATTTCTTCAAACGGGTACAGGACTCGCTCAGCTCATCGTATAGTGCTGGAGACCATATTTGAATCAGGATTGGTGAGAGGGCAGTTTCCCACCATTTGCTTTGCTCTGTTGAATAAGGACACTGCTAGCAGACATCTGTATATATCTAAGCCAGGGGCCCCCCTTTTCAACTCACCTCATTGCAGGGTAGTTGGCTGCTTTACTAGGCCTTTTCCCCACAATTAGTCTAGCACCCTCAACACTTTGCTGACGATAATCGCTATCTGAGCTGGGTTACTATGGCTTAGTTTTTTCTGATTGTGTATATTGCCGCAAACAGATTGTAACCTTCCAAGTATGAAGTTGTGTCATTTTTAAATATTCAATACAACTGTGGCTATTGAAATTTGTGTCAATTGCCCTTTTAGTCTGTGCTGCATATTATTGGTGATCAGTTTAGTGAACATTGCCTGTCTGAACCTAGAGTGTCAGAAGTGTTGAGAAGCTTGCAAGGTCAGGGCAGCATCAGAATACAAGCATCATCCAGTGGCTCCTACGGGGGGCAATACCCTGGAACCTGAAAGTTATTTCAAAGGTTCCTCCATATCAAAAAACTTTAAGAAAGCCTGAAACAGATCAAATATAGAGGGCAGTATTAAAGAGTTAATAAACCCAAGAGCAAACATTTATTATATTGTAGCTTATCAGTGATGGCTCCATTATAATTTTTTTTTTTTTCTTTTAGACTTTCTTTCCTCCATTTTTTGATGTTGCCTAGCAACCAGTAAGTCTGTGTAATGCCCTCCAGTGTAGATAGTTTAATTGTATGACTATATGTTTGCTAGAAGCCTGGGTATGAGTCGGTGGAGTTACTTTAGGTTAAGGATGGAGGGCTCTACAGGTCAGTTTTCTGATACCTCCCCCTGCTCTGTAAACTTGGAGAAGTTTCTAGAAGCAAGTAGGTGGGGGTGAGGAGGGGCTGATCTGCAAACTTATGGGAATCTGGCCAATCCCCAGGCAGGAGGCCTGGCATGGTGGCTAGGTCAGCCATTAAATATGAGAGAGCCTGGCCAGCAGGGGAGTCCGGAGGAAGATGGAGGGAAGAAGTGCTACAGGTATGGAGCCCCAGAGGAAGGGGGTCTGCCTACAGGCTAGAAGCTGGAAATAAGGGCTCCACTGACTACCAGGGATTGACAGCAAGTCAGCAGGAAAGGAGTAGTAAGGCAGTGTAAGGCCTAAAATCAGCTTCAACCTTTAAAGCTGCAGGAACAGGGCAGTGTGAGTACTTCTACATCCTCTGGGCCAAAGAAGGGAAAGGTCAGTCATGTGCAATACCCAACTAGTTCTCTCTGGAACTACATTATTTGTGTGTCTGGGAATCCCTTGCCCTGGGATACGCTCAAGACAGTCAGATGGATGCGGAGATTTTCGTCTGAGGAGGCTCATTTAAGGACCAAGAAGTGCTCCTTGCAAAAACTATATGTTGATTTGTCAGAAGGAAAGAGCCACTCATGAAAGAGTAGAGAACCTAGGATCTGGTCTTTTGTGCTTTTTGCTGGATTTTTTTACTTTTTGTGCCTGTCCTCCAAGTTGTATCAGTTCCATTGGGCATCCCATATACCCTTAGACCCCATACAAGTTGTTAACCCCTTAATAAAACAACAAAAACCATGCTCTTGGACTGGTTTCTGTCTGTGGATGCAAGTGTGAAAAATTTGTGCAGAGCTTAGGGGGACCCAAAAACTCAGTGGCCCTCAAGTGGGTAGCTCTACATTTTTTTTTTTTTTTTCAAAAGAACAAGCTCTGCGGTATTTGGCTTCTGAGTCTTCATTGGACAATGCCTCCTAATTTGTAACAGTAGTATTAATGTTTGTTTCATATATATGCTGCTCAGTGGCCATTTAACAGGTGATTATTCTGTTTAGTGATCCTCTTGAAGGCAAATTGTTGCCAGTGACAAGATCGCTAATGTGGCATTGGCCTTAGAGATGAGCCACAAGTTAGGGGGGCATCCTTTTAAATGTTTATTATGTTAAAGGTCCAACAATAGCAGCTACAGATTCATGATTGCAAAAATGAACGTACCAAGGACTGTCCAAAGCCTTACAGATCAAATATAGAACCCATGCTCCTGGTGCATACAGTAAGATAGGGTGAAAAACCCCATCTTAGGCATGCCTGTTCGGTTTTGGCAGTTTTCCCTTTCAGACAAGCCATAAATCTCATCCTTTGCTCTCCTCATCTAATTCATTACTCCTTTCTCTCACATTTCCCGTATCTCCATGCTCATCCCTACCTCACCGACCTTATTTGATTACCTTCTACACAAATGGAATAAACCTACTGCATCCCAGTCATTCTGCAACACACAATTTCTTGTTTTTTTACCTTATAAACTGATAATGTTTTGTTCTAACTATATTAGGTTGTGATGCCATTTTATAGATTGCTAAGCTTTTAATTTTGCGATTATTTCCTCAGTGGGAGATTCGCCTTCGTCTCGACAGTGCTTCTTATATCTTATATCGTTATATTTTTTTATTATCGCCAGCAGCAACAATAATTGCCATTAGTGGGCAAAACAGAGATGCAGTATTTCGTCCCTAAAGACTCAAAAAACAATCTCAAAATATTTTCCTGCTCCTGTAAATTAATTGCGAGTTCCCCTATTCTATTTAGCCGAGTTGTTTTATCTGTTTTCTACAAAGAGACAGTACATTATCTATAGAGAAGGGAGCCCACTTCTGGCTGTGTGCACAGCTATTGTTCCGCGTTGCCTTTGCCAGCATGCTAAGCTGAAAATTTATGAAGAAGCCTCAGATGAAACTAATAAAGTTCAGTAAAAATCCCGCTGCATACTTCTATTAAAAAATGAATTGATACATTCTTTTGCCTCGTTTTAAAATAGCAACAACACAAGTTAATTCGGAGTGTTTATCGTTACAGGATTTAGTAGTGTAATACATACAAATAAAATGCAAGTAAGATGTTGGTAAATAGCCATAGACGGAAAATTTCCATAGATCCCCACCCCAAAACAATTTGATAGTTATGGCCTGCATCGCTATCGCACCCACATCTGCAGCTGTTTATAGAATATATCTTTTCCATTAGTTCCTTAAAGAAAATCTTTGCTCTGACCATGAACGGCAAAACAACTGGTTTGGTTTAATACCCAGTCCTCAAGCAGAACATACTCACCTTCCTTTCATCTGCCAATAACAAAGAGCAATACCTTGTGTTTCCAGATATGGAGAAGTGTGTCATTCACTCCCCTTATTGAACAATGTTGGTGCTTTAATATTGGCCCAGAGCTATCACATAGGGTTGAGGAGACAGTGTCAGCCCTGTGTAAGCTTCAGCACCTGAATGTCAATGACATTGACCACATGGCTACATTATTTCAATGACATTGATCACATGGCCATATTAGGTTAATGATATTGACCACAAAGCCACATTAGGCCAATGACATTGACCAAATGCTCATATTAGGCCAATGACATTGACTGTAAGGCCACATTAGATCAATGACATTGACCCATAGCCATATTAGGCCAATGGTATTGTCCAATTGCCCATATTAGGTCAATATCATTGACCAAAAGGCCATATTAGATAAATTACATTGATCATAAGGCCATATTAGGTCAATGACACTGACCCCATGGCCATATTATTTCAATGGCATTGACCAAATGGCCATATTTGATCAATGACATTGACCACATGGCCATAGTATTTCAATGACATTGACAACATAGCCATATTAAGGCAATGACATTGACCAAATGCCAATATTAGGTCAATGACATTAACCACATGGCCATATTATTTCAATGACATTGATCACAAGGCCATATTAGGTCAATGACATTGACCACATGGCCATATTATTTCAATGACATTGACCACATGGCCATATTAGGCTAATGACATTGAAAAAATGCCCATATTAGGTCAATGACATTGACCACATGGCCATATTATTTCAATGACATTGATCAAATGCCCATTTTAGGTCACTGACATTGACCACAAGGCCATATTAGATCAGTGACATTGACCCATGGCTTTATTAGATCAATACATTGACCACATGGCCATATTAAGTAAATACATTGACCAAATGGCCAAATAAGGTCAGTAATGTTACAAGAATCCTTTATGTGATTGCAACTGCGGAGCAAGGAATACATCAGCTGAAATTCAACTTCTTCTGGGTTTAGCCAAACATAGGTCCAGACTGAACCCAATCCAAATCCAGGTAATCTCCATTGGAAAACCCTACAAACGCCTGCAGAACATTAATGTATGTGTACATGCACTTATAATTTTAAAAGTTATATTCAATCTTTTTAAAACTACAACTTTCAAAAAAAATAATCCCAGTCTGCTAATTGTGCTCCTGCATGGTCAGAGGGGCATTTGTTTGAGACTACAAACGGGTTCAACACACATTACTCAAATATGGCCAACTATTGTCACTGTCAGGAATGCATCATGAAAAATGCCAAGCAGCCATCGCTAATGTGCATGAAGACACAGAGTGGTTGCAAAAAGGCAGAAGGAGATCTGCAGCACTGAGATGCAACAAAATAAAAAATCTGAAAACAAGAATTTTATTAGAAAAGAAAAACATAACCAAATTTCAGTCATCAACGTTAAACAGCATTTCTTGCTGGATTCAAATCCAACTCGGAAACATCATGACCACATTAAAGACCCGTTTTACAGAGACCATTCCCAAAGTTTCCCCAAAATTACACACTCCTAATTTATACAGGAAAGAAAGAAGAACTCTGGATTGAAAGAGAATTGCTGACTTTAATTATTTGTGCCTGAGCTCCTTGTTCCCGTAAACTGTGAATCACTATTAAATATCATTTTTGAAAGGAGGCATGCATTTCTTTCAGAGACATGCTGATATCATAAAAAAAAATGTTCAGACCAGGAAATATCATTGATAATTACACAACAAACTGATGAAAAGGTGTACAAATCACCGCCAGAATGTTTTATTATAATGAAATTGTTTTATCTGATTATCACAAACAATGCATTATATATTTCATTACCCCAGAGGCGATTTTATTCACCTTGTAAACAAATAAAAAAAAATATTATATTGCTTTCTGAATTCATATTGGTGATATACCTCGTATGGAAGAAAATTATCTTCCAATTATTGCTTTGTTTTTTTAAGGGACATTAACCTGATATCTTTCTGTTGCCTAATTGTATCTAACAAAGGGATTATACTGTATGTCCTGTTTATCACTTAAAGTGGACCAGAATTCAGAAAGTAAAGACCTGATATGTTGTAGAGAACATTTAAAAATGTAGATGTGCTTTAGTAGTACCCTGAAAAATGTAGCTTTTGTCTGGAATTCCTCCTGAAAAATAGTAGGTTCCTTTATGGTATGTGAGGGTGCTTAGGCACACCTGTGTTTATAAAACCAAAAGCTCTGAAGAAGAAGGTATATCCCCGAAACATCATTGGGTGTCGTCTGTACCTATCCAGGGCCACAGGCTGAGGGTATGGCTGAAGTTTCCTTCTGTTTTATGCTATGAGCCTGTAGGCTGTAAGGGTCCAGGTGGTAGGCAGTACTGAGGGGTGGCACAGACACCCAGTGGTTGAAATTGCCGGCATTATATTATCAAAAACATTCCAACATACAGTAACAAATTCTATGGAGCAGCTTAGAACTGGTAGCATCACAGAAGGTAATGCAGTACTTGTAGAGAGCGATTCCAATTACAGTCCCTATGCTGTTCCTCCTCCTCTGGAACCTCTTCCTACACTAGGCACACCCTCCCTGTCAAGCATGTTCCTGTCGCTAACCTAGCCACACATAAAAGGCACACCAACAGCAGTGGGACAGTTCTTTTTATAAGCACTGTCCTCACTAAAGATGGCTGCAGGGGTCACCTAGGTGGCAGCATCCAATGGGAGGATGACATATATGGAGGCCATACATGTCCTCCACTTCCCCTACAGGTTGGTTGCAACAGCGCCATCTGTATAGGGAGGTCAACCTACACTGGCCCACATGCCAAACACTCATCTGTCTTTGGAGTGTAATTGTCTCCTACTTATTATAATAAACGGTAACACACTGGCTGGTGTGCCCTTCTTGCTTTTTGTTACTCCTCTACTTAAAGCCTTCTATGTGTTAATCTGCAGAGTGAAATCTAAGGCACTTCTACCTCTTACTGCTAGTTTCAGAGGATTTGGAGTGTGAATTAGTTATATCACTACCATGCTGAGACCCAATAAACCCAAAGCAGAGCTCCAAACTTCACCAAGACCCAATGATTGCAACCCTCTATGATTAAGTCCATGAGCATGTGAAATGCATTAAAGGGGCATGGCTTGGGAGAAGGCAAACCTGAAGCCTTTCTGATACTCTTAGAACTGAGTGGCTTTCCAGTGTGTGTTTCCACTTTTTCTCTTTTTCAGAGTTTTATCATTACTGTGCTGCTCACTGAATTTGGGCATATTTGCCAATCCTTAGTAACCAGTATTGCCTGTGGTCTCCCCACAGGTGATTTTCTCTTAATTACTGGTTTACTATGCCTTGTTCTGCCCAGTGTTGCTGTATGTAGATAGCCATCATGGTAGAGGCAGGGCTTGGCTCAGACATTAAAAAAGCCAAGCCCTTCCTCTACCAAGATCACCGTCTGCACACAGCAACTCTGTGCAGAACAAGAAATAGCCAATAATAGATAGAAAATCACCTGAGGAGAGACCACAGGCAATACTGGTTACTAAGGATGGGCAAATTGGCCAAAATTCACAAAACACTAACTTAACAATGAATCTCTTTTCTTACCCAATCCCATTGAAGTCTGATTATGTCTGTGATTGCGGCACAAGGAGAGGCTCTTTCATCCTGCCAGTGGTCCATCATCCAGAACACCAGCACCATATTGGCCAATTTTGAATGGGTGATTAAAATGGTGAGCTGAGATGAGGCAGAGATCAGTGACACAATCTCTCTTGTATTCCTTCTAAAGCGCACAATGATTGACCAAATATCTGGGATCACTCACCTAAACATTCACTACAACCGCCCTCTTATGAGATGTGGCAAGGGGCTATCTTTTTCCTAAGTTTTCTATGCTGTTCATAATAGTCATTTCATGAAGGTTATATTTCTAAAGGTATTATAACAATATAAGAACATTATTTTATTTTACCAAAAGGAAAAAATGTCACAATTTCTTCCCCTAAAAGTTCCATATATCTTTATTGTTCCCTAAACATCTAACTTCCACCAAACACAGAGTCCTCCACTGATTTTGCCTAATAAGGTTTCATTACACCGATAACAAGGCAAATGCGTCAAAAAGAAAATGTCTATTTTTGCTGGCAGTTGGTAATTTTTTTTCTTGCATTAATGTATTAGTGTATATAATGCACAGACCCCTGATCCCAAGTGGCCCCCCGAGTGGGAGCAAGCAGCCAAGCGCACAGCAGTTTCCCAATCTCTCAGCACAATGACCAGACAGTAAGTGTCTTTTTGAAGTGTAAAGCTGGTTAAGCATGGTTGGGGTGTAGGGTGAGCCTTGGGTTGCTCCAATTTTAGCAGAAAATGAAACAGAGGAAACTCAATGGTAGCAGCTAAACTCTTCAGGGTAGACCTCTTGTAAAACAGATAGTGGACATACAACTCAGAGAACCCCCACTCTGGAAGCAGCCCTAAGCCAGCAAGTTTAAAACAGTATCTCAAAAAGGGTTAAGCAGCTACAGTCTCTCCAGGATCTTTCTATCAAGCCTCTATTCACTGTGTCCCTGTGTACATGAATACCTCCTTCAAGTACCAGGCAGACCCTGTATATTAAGCCTCCAGGCCAGATCCTCATCAGACTTTCATCCGACCATCCTCAGCAGATTTATAAGAAGGCCCCCAGCTCTCCTTGAGCTGGGACCTCTTTGAAACTCCTGAAGCCTTCAGCTAATCTTCCTATAGGGGCAAGATCCTTCCAGGCTGGGTATTGTTCACAGGACATGGACCCTGTTGTTCCAGGCCCCAGGCTATATATACACCCCTCAGCCCCCTACTGGGCACCCCAAAACCGGGGATTGGCCTATACTGTACAAATATTCAGCCCAGGGTCTGCCTATTACAACCCACTATATTCCAGAACTTACTAGAATACAGGGAAAGTAGTTTAGCTTGCAACCAGCAGGACCCAGAACAGCCAAAAGCAATCAAATATCTGCTCCACTGGCTACAGAGGAGTCAAAAACTAAATATACCTAAATCTACTAGTAACCTACTAGGAGGAAGCCTCAATAGTTTAATAAATGTCAATGTTTCAGTGGGGCACAGCCTCCCTTTCTCAAGATTCATAGATTTGCAGACCTCATATAACTGAATCCACTGCTGATTGTGTGCTGCTCGGCTGTTAGAGATAAGAAGGGACTTGCAGTGGACATGTTTGAGAATTTCTGTTCTTTACCATAAACAGAGTTTCTTAGATCACCAGACTACTAGTCAAAGGGACTAAGTGGAATGCTGCACTCCAGCTTCAATGAAAAACTGAAGATTGAAGTTGACCTTAGTGATGGCCCCTTGAGAACCTGAGAAAAGAGAACCTTGACTGATGGAATCATGACTCATTTGAGTTGATGTTAAGGTCAATCGGGGAGTAGCTCAGTCATGATTGGCTACATGGGCAGAAGGTGAAGGGGCTGGGCCTGAGCTCTATTAAAACTATGTGGTAATAACCACCACTGACCAGTAGACCTTCATCTAAATGGTCATCATAGGTTTGTTGGTTGTTTGACCTTGCCAGTGGGTAAAGCTCCTTTATTGGGCTATGCCCTCAAGTAAGTCTTTTAACTAGTGACTTGCATTGGTTAATTTGTTACGTTGGAAATTCAATAAAGCTGTAGCATTTCCCTTTCCAACTTCATCAGTCTCCATGTCCTTTTTGGGCAAGGTTGTACAGTATGGATGGTATGGTTTTAGGCCTATGCTTCTCATCAGTCATGTATCTGTAAGCCATGTAGAAATATGCAGACAAGAATTCCAGCTCCCTCTTTATTTGACATAATTACCATTTGGAATCTGATTCTTGGGTTCTACCCTGCTGACATATACAAAGTGTCCAATTTAGACATCAAGTTTCTCTCTGGCAAATGAACATAATTCAGGCTGAGATCATCCCCTGGAATCCCTCAAGCCACAGTAAAGGATCCATGTAGCTGGTGACTCGTTCTCATGATTGGGGCCACCACTGTTGCTTAACTGGATGCAAAGCAAGCTGGGAAAGAAAAAAACCCAAAAGCCTTAATGAGGATCATGCGGTCACATGGCATCTGAATAATCCTCACATCATGCCTTGTTGTCCTAAGCGGGAGCATTTGAAGGAAAATAACATTGGAGTCCACCAGCTCATCAGTTTGCATAAACTGGCTGATTTATACATTCTGATAAGATTAACATATAAACCCAATAAACGCACAGTCATTAGATTTTCATTACACGTCCGTCTTTTGAAGAGTGTATAAAGAGCTTTTTTTTTATTTTCTTGGGAGGGGTCGTTGTTATTATATGCTATAGATCTTTCCCAGTGACAGTGTGTCTTTTGCTTTCAGAATCATGCTCAATTTTTATGCTCGGCTTAATAACTAGTACAATATGTTTACCATCAGAGCAATTTGATTCAGTCTCTAATTGCAACAAGAGAGCAGCATCTACTGCACTTTGGTTATTTAAAATTGGAATGTTCTGTACTATCTTATTACAGCGAGCTGTTTCATATAAAGAAGACTTTGAGTATCATTTTTTTTAAATACTCTTTTTTTTTTTTCAAACGGCTATTGGATGTGCTAAAAGGATAAATAGAAAAATGTGTTTGCTGGGTATTTTTGTCAGCACAGTGGCTTGGTGGTTAGCCCTGAAGCCTTGCAGTGATGGGAATCTGGGTTCAATACCCAACTGTATGGAGTTTATGTGTGTGTTCCCCACATGTTTGTGTAGACTTCTTCCACATTTAAAAGCAGAGTGGTGGGTTATTTTGTTTCCACCAGTTAAATCGACCCTTGTGGCAATATTATAGTGTATGTAAGAGAAACAATAACCAAGTAGTCACACCCTGCCAATATCCCTATATAATTAAGTATGCAATTCTATATTTGGGTGGAACTTTTCAGGTAATCCATATATACACATATATAAGTCTATAGAATTTATTTTATTACACATATACGCTCACCGGCCGCTTTATTTGGTACACCTGTTCAATTGCTTGGTAGCACAAATTGCTAATCAGCCAATCACATGGCAGCAACTCAATGCATTTAGGCATCTAGACATGGTGAAAGCGACTTGCTGAAGTTCAAACCGAGCATCAGAATGGGGAAGAAAGATGTAAGTGACTTTGAACATGGCATGGTTGTTGGTGCCAGACGGGCTGGTCTGAATATTTCAAAATCTGCTAATCTACTGGGACTTTCACATACAACCATCTCTAGGGTTTACAGAGAATGGTCTGAAAAAGATAAAAAAATCCTGCGAGCGACAGTTGTATGGACGAAAAATGCCTTGTTGATGTCAGAGGTCAGAGGAGAATAGGCAGACTGGTTGCTGCAACATTCAGATGGTAGGGTCAGCATTTGGTGTAAACAACATGAAAGCATGGATCCATCCTGCCTTGTATCAATGGTTCAGGCTGGTGGTGGCGGTTTAATAGTTTGGGGGATATTTTCTTGGCACTAGCAAGGTGTACCTAATAAAATGGCCGGTGAGTGTAAATATACACAATAAAAGCCAGGGCAATCCATTAGGTCACAATAGTAATCAAGGCATATTGGGTACAATTCTCTTCACTCCCAGTGCGTTTCAGACTAACTTAGTGTCTTCCTCAGAGTAACAAGAATCTGCAAACTAAGCAATAATTAATAATTATCCAATACTATGTATCATACAGCTAATGCATATAGGTATAATCAGCAAAATATACGCTTACAGACCCAAAAGATTGCAATACAAATGTGGCCGGGATCATTGCTGTAATAAAAAACTGACTGCCAAACCTCCAGATGAGTCCAAAAAAAGGGATGCCTCCCTCAGTAGGACCAAATAATGAAAATAGAACATTAGGAATCTAAAAAAACATTTAGTACACTTCCATCTTCCTCATAAACAGTCACTATCAAAAAGCCTACCTTTTATATAGACATTACTTGGGATAATGCATAATATCTTCAAAATGGTGGTCACCCTCCAACTCCAAACACTAGCCATGTCTCCAGAGGCCCAGTGGATGCCCAGTGGCTAAATGGTGGCTAAATGTTTAGCACTTCCACCTGGCAGTATTAGGGTCATTGGTTCAAATCCCAGCCAGAGTACAACCTGCATGGAGTTTGCATGTTCTCCATGTCCCTGCGTGGGTTTCCTCCAGGTACTCTGTTTTCCTCCCACCTTCTAAAACATGCTGGTAGGTTAATTGGCTCTTGTCTAAATTGTCCCTAATATGTGTATGTATGAATGTGAGTTAGGGACCTTAGATTGTACACCCCTTGAGGGTTAGGGACTGATGTGAATGTACAATATATATATATGTAAAGCACTGTGTAAATTGACAGCATTGTATAAGTACCATAAATTAATAAAATAAAAAAGCAAATTTATAAACATACATGAGTATTCCAAAACTAACATATCACGCTCATTGACCTTTACTACATTGGGAGCTATTTCAACAACACTAAAACATTTTTTTAGACTATTCAGCCCTCTTAGTTCTTAACTTGGAACAATTAGTCTACATATTGTGGTGATGAGGAGAGGTGAAGGGTTTTAGTAGTTTAGCAAAAGACAAATGGGAAGAGCTGAGACCACCATAAATCCCACGTGTTTTCAGCCCATAGCTGGAAACTGGATTTTTCTTTACCAGATTAGAAGGCATTTATTTTGTACTTGCAAGTCTTCAAAGAGATAAAACATAGGCAATTGTCATGTACTGCAGATACGTACTGCATATGGGTTTTTTTTTTTTCGAATTTTCTGTGACATGCATTTTAAAGAGATCCTATCAGGTTTACAAGGAATGTTTACATACAGAATGTCAGTTACCTGCAGTAGAAAAATTAGTATGCACACATCCCCAGTGGATTGTATCTCCAAGCTACCCTTTATTCCAGTAGGGAAGCTGTTTGGCATTTAACGCATCCAGGCATTTGGGATGCCTGTTTTCCCTGCCGTGTGCTTTAGTTGCATCCGTTGGACCCCTAAGTCCTGTAGTAACATATGGGCTGGATTTTGGACTCCCCCTCTCCTGGAAGTGTTGAATGCTGAAGCAAAGAGACTGGTGGAGGCTATGGCATTGGAACCAAAGGAAAGGTAGGAGACAGAGGCCACCAGGCAACATTTTAATTTCTTGCAAACCTGACAGGGTCTCTTTTAATGGCCAATGCACTCAAAAATGATTTGATAGGTGCTGAAGAATCAAACTGCCTGCAGTTTCTTTGATCTCTCTGGCACTATCGGTGAGATCTCTGCACTGGGTTCACCATTCTGCAGTTACTGTGCTCGTTAGGAAGGATCCCTCCATCCGTTCTGGATTTGTTTTAAATTTATTCTATAATCATGTAAAAATATCCAAAACATGAGTGTCTCCAAGATGGCTGCTTCACCTTCTGCCCCAAAAGCAAATAAAACACTTTGATTCCCTAGGGAGAAAAGCACTATACAAATATTAATATATTAATATAAGAAACTAGAGGCTGACTTAACAAACCAAGTCCCCTCTATGGATAAAATAGAAGTCTTCTTGCTTCACCCCCACTTTGATGTTTAAAATGTTAGGTAAGAAAAAACTGAGCTTTCTGGCAAAAAACAAATTGGTAAGAAACCCAACAAGACTACAGCCTGTTGGAGGGTCCTCTGATTGATTAATGGAATTTCACCAGTAACTAAAGGCTTTCAGATCACTAAATGGCATCACTGAATAAACAGCCTATTCTTTATTGATCCAGTCAATGACTTGACAAGCCCCTGGAGTAAAATGGAAGATTTGGTCAAGGGTACAACCCTTTCATGTCCATCTGTTTAATGTCTCTAACTGCCAAGAGCTATGTGGAGAAGTTTACGTCTTAGTTTCTGTCTGTGGCCACTTCTTTCAAGTCACAGTCACATCTGAGTAGGACTAAACAAGGATAAAAACTGAGCTTCTCTGAAATAGTAGCTTTCTGTCCCCTGATCCTGCATGAGCCTGGCTGTCAATGAGCTGCATTTAGTGAAAGTGGCAGGTTTAGGTACAAATTATGAGTGGATGTCAAGTATTAAAGTGGTCGGAAACCCTTACACATATCCAGTGAAGTGATTAGCCTCAGGTAATACCATGAGATGAAACAAATCCTCCTACATAAGTTGTACCTGTTTATCTGCAGTGTGCTCCTCTGTGCATCTGTTCAAAGTGCAGAATTTATAAGGCGTGTCTGAGCTGTCAGAAAAAGAGGGTGCAGAACTCAAATTACACTCTGGAGAACTCAGTGAGGAGAGCTCTGAAAGTTGATTGGAGGGAAGGCACCCCCCCCCCCTCTTGCATAACAGCGAAGGCAAGGTTTCACTATTTTAGGCAAAGATCCACTCCACAGTACCTTTGGATGGGTTGGTGCAGTGTTAGAACACCTGTCAAATGTATGTTCCTGCCTCTATCCCTGCTGTTAAAATCTTTTATTTCTTATACTGGTCAGGGAAAGAATCCAAAGAGTATCCAACACAATTTGGGATGGGAGTCCAGAAATGTTCTCTTCATCAGGGCTTGAGACTAGGGGCCTTGGCTGCCAAACCAGCAGCTGAAAAAGACCTGTGCTTCTAATCACCAGAAACACCATTAGAGGTCCAGTTCACTTCTAGTCCATTCACATTTTGTTCATTCAAGCCCAGATGAAGGGGGAGTTTTGGACTTCCAAATGCATTGGGTACTCTTTGGATTGCCCCTCTGAACTTTAATGGTATAAAGTCATATCTGGACATTTTAGCAGTGGTGTGGCGCTTCAGTTTAAATTTTTGTTACATTACACTTAAAGCCAAGGAGGCCATGGAGATCTTCTGGCGTGTGGAAGCTGCCTTCCAAGAACTAGATCACTTACATCAACATCAATACTTTAAGATAGCAATATCCAGTTCTGTTTTTCCACTTTCCTCAGAAAGAAATCCTGGCAAAGGGTATAATCTTTTCTCACACTGTCCAAAAAAAACCTCAGATAAAGTTACATAACAACAAGGCTTACCCTGCCCAATATGAGTGCCTCATGTGTCTTGAAATCTACCCGGTGTCCCCCATCATTCAGGCTGGGTAAAAGTACCCTGGATACATAAATCAGGTGACCCACTGGGATCCAAAGATAACTAAGCTTAAGGGTTAAGACGACCATAAAACTATATTCCCTTTAGGTCAATTATGAATAGAGGGAGACAACCCTTTAGAAAGACAGACAATAAGGCCCAGGGATACAGAATAGTTCCCTGAGCACTGTGTCCTATAACAGGTCAGATCCATAGGCTGGCTCAGACAGTCGAATGCCAGGAAGGAGAAAGGGCTCGGCAAGCAGCCGAAGAGAAGGAGAAAAAGAAAAAAGGGGGACGGGGTGAGAAGGGGAGGGGAGGGAGAAAAGGGATTTTTAGGATAGGGGGCGGGTAGGTGAGGCTCACTTGCACATCTCACTCTCTGACTGCCCTTTCCAATTCCAGGAGCTTGCAGCAAAAGGTTATCCCTTGTACTCGGCAGACTCCAGCATTGATTTGAGACATCTATGGTAGTAGTAAACAAAAAAAAAATACTCAAATTTGGGGGGGGGGTGGGAGTTGGCGACGCCTTGGGCCTTAGAAGAAACTTTAGGTACAGAGGGACAGGGGGCTACGGTAAGAGGAGGTCTCCATGAAATGCATCCAGCATTACCTTGGACAATGCTATGTGTACCAGCTCTTCCATCTCAGCATTATGTTTGAATCTACTGATCCACTCCTTCATAGAGGGAGTTTCTTTTGATCTCCAGTGATTTAGACTGCAGAGTCTGGCTGCATTGGTCATGTGCATTGCTATCAGGGGCGGACTGACCATTTGAAAACTCGGGCACTGCCCAAGGGCCCGGGGTCAGTAGGGGGCCCCATGAGATGCCCCTGGTACCTTTTTCATAGGCTTTTTTGAGTTTGGGCAAGGACACGGGCCCCATGATCCTTTATTGCCCGGAGGCCCCATGAGTTGTCAGTCCGCCTATGATTGCTATAGATCTATGGTACAGTATAAGCGGGCAGGTATCTTGGAGAATTGGAAAAGAAATTGAGCTGGTGTAAATGGTCAATAGTCAAGGGCCAATACTTCTACAGTTGTTGCATGGACTTTCCTCAAGTATCCCTGAATTTCAGGACAGGTCCACCAGATGTGGAGTAAGGAACATTTGTCTTGACTGAATTGCCAGCAGATAATTTTTTTAATGAAAGCTGGAAATGAAAAAAGTAATGAATTAAATGAACGTGTTAAAGCTTATAAAATTACTCCTTAGGTATACGTCTACTTTTTTAATGTAATTACATTTTAGCGTGCTTCAGGTTCCCTCTGTTTCGACCTTTCTGTTGATTTCTGTGCCGCTTGATCTCAGCTGTGTTCAGGTTCCTGCACGGCATCAACGGAGTTCACTCTAGACAAGGCAATGCTTTTTTTCCCTTTAAAATGTTTTGCAAGCAGTTACAAATACTCATTTTAAAACATCTCACACTAATAAGTGTAACATCAGGTAAGAATTAAACCTAATTGTAGTCTACTGCCAGGGAAAAACGTGGCATGATGACAAGGCACTGCCCCTGGTTTTCACGGGTTTGTAGTGCAACTATTAAAAACGCACTAACAGCATCCTCTTGTATTTCAGCAGAAAACACAATATACCTTAATTAGCTTATAAGAAGAAGTACAAAAGGCACATAATAATAGCAACATTGATTGGAGCTACTCCAAAAGGCACGCACACTTCCCCTTCATATAGTGCTAGTAGGAAAATAGTGGGGAAAGGTTATTACCTCGTGTTAGCGCAACTAACAATTCTTCTGTAGTGGGAAAAAAGAAGAAAACTGAGCATTTTTTTTCTTTAATGATAATATCAGTGAATAGAAAACAGCTACAGATATGTTCTTGGGTGGAATAATTGTTACAACTGCCAACTAAATAATAAGAATTTAAAAAAGAGCAGCTCCGGGATAAAATAATCAGTAAACTATTCTATCCAGCAAGTGATGCTGCTGTTCTAAAGTCAGGGACTGCGCTTGAATGACCTTTAAAAACGTACATGCGTCATTCAACACATGTTGGCTCTTCCCTTTGATGCATTTCACTGTGTAATAATGCTTAACAGCAGAGATGGAGGAGTAAGGATGGGGAGGAGGTACTTACATAAGTTAAAGAATATGTAAACCCAACATTTCATATTCCTGGTATGTGTCTGCTGTACCATGTACTTGTATGAAAAAGTATCTTGTTCTCTTTGTATTGCTTCCTTTGTGTGAAATCCCTGATGTTCCTGCCAGTCCCTCTGCTTTCCTATTAGAAACTGACCACACTAGGCATGAGAGCACAGCTTGAACAGTTCTCTAGCTGTGCTGGGAACGCAGCCTGCTCTCCTCCAATGATTAGACTTTTCCTGACGCCGCCTCCCCCCACACACAGGCATTCACTGGGAAGATCGGTGTGCTGCTGTTTCTTCTTCCCCAGCTCTTTGAGCTCCTTGTACAACTAAGAACAGAGAGTATGTGATCACTTATAAAAAAGAAAAAGTGTTTATAATGTATTTTATACCTAAAAGCAAGTACTTTGCCTTTCATTTCTATTTTAAACTGAATGGGTTGTTTTAAAGGTGAGGGTTTACATATACTTTAATTCAATGGCTCATGTAATTCATAACGGTGCTAAAATATAAATACAATTGGATTGATTTACTAAAACTGGAGAGGGCAAAATCTCGCATAGAAACTAATCAGCTCCCAGGTTTTATTGTCAAAGCTTAACCAATAGCCACCCGGCCAATAGCCATTTGGCGGCAGGCAAAATGCTGTAGATTTCTGGGTGGACGCCATATGGCGTACTCCCGGGCATGCGCAGTTTTTGCGCTTGCAGAGCCGCGCAGCGCTGTGATCTGTCACCGGCCGTGTACCTCGGACACGGCCGATGACAGATCTGCCCCCTTTGCCAGTACCATGTGACCTGCTGTGACCAATCACAGCAGGTCACATGACAGTTGTATACAATGGATGGCTTCATTCATGCCATCCATTGTATACTAGTGTCTAGCTCTGAATGGTCACAGCTAATCACATGCACATGCAAAAAAAAAAGCCTGAATGAATCGATGTCATTCAGGTAAATGCTTGCTTATAGCGAAGTAATTCTTTGCTATAAGCAAATTGTGTAAAAAAAAAAAATACTGATCACTTCCCCAAAGTAGTACAATGTTACTATGGTAACATTGTACTACTTTGGACATAGTGAAATATGAAAAAAAATCTTGAAAAAAAGTCATAAAAAATTAAAAATAAAAAAAATAAAAATAAAAAATTTTTTTTTTCATACTGTCACCAGTCAGTGTCCCTGATCACCGCCATGCCAGTTATATGATGATGCTGTACTGCACTGGTGACAGTATGTAAAACAAAATAGTGAAAATAATTTTTAATTTTCCGAAAAATGATGACAAAAAAAATACAACTTCAAAAAACTCGCCATGCCTCTTATGAAGTACGTCGGACTGTCTATTTTTAAAAAGGGGTCATTTGGAGGATATCTGTAGTGTTCTGACATTTGGGGGATATCTGTAGTGTTCTGACATTCTTGGACCTCAAGAAATTAGATTGGCTGTCAGTACTTCAGGATTGATCAATATTCAGATCTATACCATAGTTTGTGAACTCTATAACTTTCCTACAAACTAAAAAAATACATCCTAATTTGGGTTATTTTCGCCAAAGACATGTAGCAGAATACATCTTGGCCTAAATTTATGAAGAACAATTATGTATTTGCAAACTTTTATAACAGAAACAAAGAAAAACTTGTTTTTTTTTCAAAATTTTCGGTCTTTTTTTGTTAATTTAGCAAAAACTAAAAACCCCAGTGGTGATTAAATACCACCAAAAGAAAGCTCTAGTTGTGTGAAGAAAATGATAAAATTTTAGTTTGGGTACAATGTTGTATGACCGCGCAATTTTCATTCAAAGTGTGAGAAACTGAAACCTGAAAAATGGCCTGGGAGGGAAGGGGGTAAAAGTGCCCGCTATGGAAATGGTTACTTGAACAAGCTGAAGTTAAAAACTGATTGGATACCATGCACAGCTGCACCAGGTTCTGAGTGCTCTAGGTTTTGTAAATCTACCCCAATTTACACTATATTGCCAAAAGTATTTGGAAAACCCTCCAGATCATTAGATTCAGGTGTTCCAATCCCCTCCATGACCACAGGTGTATACAATCAAGCCCCTAGGCATGCAGACTGCTTCTACAAACATTTGTGAAAGAATGGGTCGCTCTCAGGAGCTCAGTGACTCCAAGCGTGGTCCCGTGATAGGTTGCCACCTGTGCAATAAGTCCATCCGTGACATTTCCTGGCTACTAAATATTCCACGCTCAACTGTTAGTGGGATTACAACAAAGTGGAAGTAACTGGGAACAACAGCAACTCAGCCACCAGATTAGCACAACAACAGTGCGTAGAGCGCTTCATGGAATGGGTTTCCATGGCCAAGCAGCTGCATCCAAGCCTTACATCACCAAGTGCAATGTAAAGCGTCAAATGCAGTGGTGTAAAGCACACCGGTACTGGACTCTGGAGCAGTGGAGATGTGTTCTCTGAAGTGTTGAATCATGCTTCGTCTGGCAATCCAATGGATGAGTCTGGGCTTGGCGGTTGCCAGGAGAACGGTACTTATCTGACTGCATTGTGCCAAGTGTAAAGTTTGGTGGAGGGGGGATTATGGTGTGGGCACAATAACAGAAAGAAGTGATCAGAGAAGACAGGATCAAACAGCCTTTTCACACAATGGGGAGGAATAACCCCTTATGTTCCACAGTGCATATACAGACTCATTTTACTGTTGTGGGTTTAGTAACACTTTAAACCTGCAGGTAAACTTTTGCTGCAGTACGATGTACTCCCTCAAAAAAAAACTACTGCTGCTAAATGACAGTCCCCCCTCCTGGCTTCCTTCTGTTTGGTAAAATGCGATGAGATCTCCTTCCCTTATCAAAGGTTATTTTTGGTATGGATTTTGAGGACTAGTTGCCATTTTTTTTCTTAAAGGGACAATACGTGTTGGTTACAAAAATGTGTACCATTCCTTTAAGGGGAAAAAAAAAAATAGTGTGGGGTCCAACTAAGAATCCATATCAGACCTTTAACTTCATCCCTGCAAGCCATCTTGTTCCCATATTGATGTATGGCAGGACAGATGATGGTGACAACAGTGGACTGTGACTGTAGAATGTGTCTTGAGAGGACCTCTTGTAGTCTCCATGCCTGTGTGGCAAACCTGGGTGACAATGCAAAAATACAACTGGAACCAGGGGCGGACTGACCGTTTGGAAACTCGGGCACTGCCTGAGGGGCCGAGGTCAGTAGGGGGCCCCATGAGATGTCTCTGGTACCTTTTTCATAGGCTTTTTTGAGTTTGGGCAAGGACACAGGGGCCCCATGATCCCCAATTGCCCGGGGCTCATTGAGTTGTCAGTCCGTCCCTGAACTGGAACAGAGCATTGTCATCATTACAGAAAAAGCCTGAAGAAGGACCTTCATGGTATTATATTAATGAAAGCAACAATTATATAATATGGTGTGTACTCCTCAGGGTTTGGGGTGTTCCCATTCAGCTTTGGTATTTCAGCTGCTCTGGTTATATTCTTCGTAATATAAAAAAAACAGCAAGGATTGTAGGAGTCCCTCATGATGGCTACAGCAAGTATGCAGAACCATGTATTAGTAGTTAGTGGACCAATCCCATTTTATATTCTCTGTATTATAAAAAAAAAAAACAGGAAGGATGGTGGGAGTCTTTCATGATGGCCACAGCAATTATACAGACCCAAGTATCATTAGTTAGTGGACCGACCCCATTTTAAAATGATGAAAACCCTGAGAACACTGTTTAGAAAGCTACAAGGTCTAATTTTAAGGACATGATGCAACAGGAAATGTCAAGACCCATAGCAATAATTAACATTTTCTTTACTATTTAATAGCTTTCACTGGCAAAAAACAATAATCTGAATGGTTTATTTGTGCTCCAGATTGATGTGCACCTTGAAAAACAGTTCCAAACACATAAATGAATAAACTAACTTGAAAATCTACAGCATTTTTTTTTTGTGAAGGCTTCTAAAGGGATGCCGATTCTCTTCCTGGAGAGGGAAAGCCATTAGGTGATGCCCTGGTGTTTTTGACACACAGCATTTAAAAGGTCTTTCATTGATCTAAGGCAAGCATGACAGCTGGACAACCAGCTAGGAAGAGCCGCAGCATAAAAATCAATCAACTCCAGAGTATTCCCCTAGGACTCCGCCAACTTGCCCCGCTATGTATTTAGAGTTTATAATAAAAAAGCGATGATCCTCTTCTTAAAGGAAAAAATCAATAGAAGCACCTGAACATGTTCCACCCAATCAAGAAAGGTTTGTGCTTTGACCTTCGGCCCAGAGACTCTACATATGGCAGATAGTTAAGGAACTGTAAACTGCCGTTCTAACAGACGTTTGTGTTTGGTGTCGGACAAATGGATGCTTTATTCCCTAAGGATTTAACAAACCACTTGTCTGCTTTCCTGATACTTAGAGAAGTACCTTTTTGACATCTATTATTTTTCTTTAAAAGCAATGTATCAGATGCATTTTTCAGGATTCTTTAGGCTTACTTCTTACTAAAAGATTCATTTTGAAGTGTAATTCCACCCAAAGCTTTTTTTTTCCTTCCTTCAACCACTAGATGTTTGCTATTGTCTATGATCTTTTGCATCCTCCAGTCCCACTATGGCAGTCAAGACTCTGTAGTGAACTAAACTTCTTGGTTGTCCTCTATGGCTCTTGACTGTCCTGAATTTGGAGGATCTGCCCCTATTTTTTTTATCATGTTTCTCTACCCTTCTTTACTCCTCGGTTGTCTCTGTTTTGTGGTCTGATAGATAAACCTTTATAAATAAAATATATTATCACACTACCAAAAGTGTTATATTCTACAAAAAAGTTAATCCAACCTCTACATAACTGCATTTATTTTTCTCAAAAGCCAGTATAAATGGAAACGCAATGGCAAAAAACATTTGTGGATTTAATCACTCATTTTATGTATCAATTCTTTGTCGTCTGCATAACTAGGGCATAGCCCTAAAACCTGGATGATTTTTTTTTTCAACTAACAATTTGTACAGTTATACTTACTAAAGGCTAACAAAACAAATACACTGATTAAAAGAAAATGATGTGGTCAGCCTTGGTGGGGGATCAGTAAAGACTTTTTTCCTCCTGTGTGGCAGCTCTAAACAGGGCCATAGGAGGGTCAATTGCCTTCCCCTGGATCAAAACTGTAGGAGTTGTAAGAGATTGAACTTGATGAAGATCAGTTTTTTTATTTTAGCAATATTAACCCTATCATGACCAGAGGTTATTGATATCTAGGTGTTCAGACCAAATTTAGCAACATCAACATGGTACAGGTGACTTCTTCTATCCGGTAAGGGGATTGCACTATGCTAGAGACTTCTGACCTCTGTCACTAGGGGTCCTTCCTATCTGGTAAGCTTTTATTTGGCACAAGGTGATGGCGGTGGATATTTGTTTCAAAGCCTTACTCCTTCTGCTGTGCTATAAGTTTTTTTGATAACA
Source organism: Staurois parvus (assembly GCF_062004578.1). Taxonomy (NCBI): domain Eukaryota; kingdom Metazoa; phylum Chordata; class Amphibia; order Anura; family Ranidae; genus Staurois; species Staurois parvus. Next base: position 1,529,436 of record NW_028317822.1, on the reverse strand, counting down.
CCAATTTCTTTTCTGGATACAGTTTGCTTGTAATTTTGGTGGAAGTGGTAGAAGTCACAGATTATAAGAAAAGACAAATTTTTTTTTCATGACTCTGAAATTTTCATTTTAGAAAACTGAAATTTATTTTATTTATTCACATTGTAATTTTGTATAATATTATTGTTTTTTTACATTGCTCATGTTATTTTTTAGCACTGCAGTGGTCATATATTTAGATTTAAATAATGGACTTTATATGCTGGCCATTCTGTTAGCTAATTTCGTTGGGAGTTTTGCATGGAATAATTTTAGTTTAAATTAATAAATATATATAAGACAGCAATATATTATACTATACCATGCCATTACAGCAAATAAGGTAAATGGTTACATGAACACTTTAATGCTGTAATACTAAATTACATTAACCAGTAACCAGTATAATTTGCTCTTGCCGTCTGATAAGTTCCCTCTTGGTGATATAATGTGCTGTTACAGTGTGATGTCATTTGAAGTTTGCATCAGTTAATTTTACAATAACTCTATGACTAAGTTTTCTATCTTTATAATCATTTGTATGTTTTTTAAAGTCATATAGGAATTTAATTTAGTGCACAGTTATTTTAAAAACCCTGCTTTATCATTGTAGACTGACAAATATGCAAAAATGTGGCAAAATAAATATGTTTTTACATGCGGTTATAATTTTTAAGTACTGTAACTGTATCTAACTGACAATTACAGTATTAAACAGATGAACACTGACATATTCAGGTTACAGGATGAAGATTTATTTTGTCAATTACCGTATTTTTCGCTACATAAGACGCACTTTTTTCCCCCAAAAAAAGGGGGGGAAATGTCAGTGCATCTTATGGAGCGAATATGGAGCGGCCGGTCCGGTATTTCCACCGCGGCCGTGTCAGAATACCGGGCCGGCCGCTCAGCTCTGCAGCGGGACATTATGGAGATGACTGCTGACCTTTGGGGAGGTGGGGAGTGGGTACCTGAATTTGACAGGTACCCGCTCTTACTTCTTTGTTCTTTGATCTTACCTGTTCCTCTATCCAGCGGCGCGCTGTCTTCCGGCTTCTGTAGTGTGGGCACTGGGCATGACAGCCGGGTGCCAAGTGCGCATGCGCAAGAAGCGGTGCTTTTTGTGAATGGTAAGGCGGTACCTGGGACACATGACAGATCCCAGAAGCCGCCGGACCAATCACAAAGCGCAAGTGCTTCTCGCTCATGCGCACTGGGCACCCGGCTGTCATGCCGAGCGCCATTACAGAAGCCGGGAAGACAGCGCGCGGCTGCATCGAGGAACAGGTAAGATCAAACAAAAACTCTTCGGAAGTAAGAGCGGGTACCTGTCAAATTCAGGTACCCGCTCCCCACCTCCCCAAAGGTCAGCAGTCATCTGTACTGTCCGCAGTCTCTGGTCATACCTGTGCTGTCCGCAGTCTCTGGTCATCCCTGTGCTGTCCGCAGTCTCTGGTCATCTCCTGTACTGTCCGCAGTCCATTCGTTCAGAAATTTTTTTTTCCTGTTTTCTGCCTCTAAAACCTAGGTGCGTCTTATGGTCAGGTGCGTCTTATGGGGCGAAAAATACGGTAATCCTTAAGCATGCATATAATATGCTATAGCTGACATAATGAATACATGATCTAGAACTATTATCATTGGAACCCAAACTGTCCATGACCGCCAGGGTTGAGAGCAACCAGTTTTGGCTGGTGGCTCTCAAATGGAGGATACTTATTAACCTATTCCCCCAGCATTCTGCTTGGAGGCATTTATATAGAAATTGTGAGTGGGAAGGCATTAATTAGGTAACAATTTGTGAAAGTTTAAAAACATAGCAAGTCCAGGGGCGGACTGACCATTTGGAAACTCGGGCAGTGCCCGAGGGCCCAGGGTCAGTAGGGGGCCCCATGAGGGCCGGGGTCAGTAGGGGGCCCCATGAAATGCCCCTGGTACCTTTTTCATAGGCTTTTTTGAGTTTGGGCAAGGACACAGCAGCCCCATGATCCCCTATTGCCCGGGGGCCCCATGAGTTGTCAGTCCGCCCCTGAGCAAGTCATTAAGCTGGAATGAGCTTGCAACCAGTAAAGTATGAGCATCCATCTTGCATGCTAGTTCTAGTTCAATGACAGCGAGTCATAGTTATCAGGATAACTACCCTTACAGCCAATGCCGCAGCAGCAGCTCCCATAATCATGTCCTCTCGGACTCCGGTTAATATTATTTCTGTTATTTAACACAGCCTGAGCCCAGAGAGTATTTCTGGATAAACAAATGTCTAGATAAATTCCATATAGGAACACAACTACACCTCACCAAGGATGAATGTAGCAGGAATGAAAGGCGACATGTTTTATTCCTACCTGCGGGTTGAAAGTGAAATAAGGAACTTTTATGGGTGACAGTATTTATAACATCCATTCTTAACATTCTAAGTGCATTGAATGATAGCGGATACTAAAATAATGAGTTCTTCCTCTCAGTGCTGCTTTTAAAGTCTTGATGAATGACATCAAGCTGGTATATCATGCCAGACATCCACAAGGCTAGATTTAACCGCTTCTGTTTGTGCCTTGTGCTCCTGGTACGAAATGATTCTCCACTCATTTCAAATGAATACGTATTTTCTGTTTAAAAGCTGAATATCAAGCAGATGAAAACACTACTCTTTAATCCAGTTATAAGTTTTAAGAGTCATTTTATGTATTTTTAAAGGTAGCTACATACTTGAGTTTTCTTGTTATTTTAGCTTCATGTGATGCCCTACACAGCAGAACTAGGAGAAATGAATGGGCAGAACTAAGAAGTCATCAGTTCTTCATGCTCTGACATCTGCAGTGTGCACAGGGGCAGACTGACAACTCATGGGGCCCCCGGGCAATAGGGGATCATGGCGCCCCTGTGTCCTTGCCCACACTCAAAGCACACCCAAAAAAGCCTATAAAAGGTACCAGGGGCATTTATTGGGGCCCCCTACTGACCCCGGGCCCTTGGGCAGTGCCCGAGTGGTCAGTCCGCCCCTGAGTGTGCATGATGTAAATTAGACGCACCCATTACAATGAACACATGCCTTCTTTAGGGCTTGAGCAAATGTCCCCATAATAGGTAAAAGTGAGTTGGATACATTATGTTTTCAGGTGCTTTTGAAATGCTTTGACTTTGAAATGCTTTGGTTACTCAAACAGCTACTTTCAAGTTGCTTCTTGGTTGCACTGAGCTGTTTTTGAGTTGCTTCCAAGGTCCCTTTAAGTCTTAAGAAAGAAAATGAGCTTGGAGGTAAGCAAAAGCCTGTGAACATAAGCTGTGGGATTTATCAATAACTGTCTAGGGCTGGACTTCTCAACCAGGGTTCCATGAAACCCTAGGGTTCCTCTAGAGGTTGCTAGGGGTTTCTTGGGGTGCGTTGAGAAATTTCTGCCTCTCAGATACCTAAACAGCCTGGACCATGGACAACATAGTTTATGGTAAAATTAAAAAAAGGTGGCATAGTCGGACTGTAATGTGCACCATCAGCATAGTCACCTGCTCATCTGCCCACACCACCAAACTCTGACATGGAGAATCTATCCCCTGAAGTTCAATCAGAAAACAAGGCTTCTGAGAGTGTTAATCTTTTGGTCTTCTGCTGCTCTACAGAACACAGTAGAGTAATGCTGGTAAACTTACAAGATATAGGCGGGATCAATTGCAGCCACCAGTATCTCCAAAGGGCCGCATATAATATTTAATATTTGTAATGCTACAGAGACAGATTAAAGATTTACTCATGGAAATTGGAGTGTTGATCTTTTGGTTCTTTGCTGCTCTCAATATGTTCTACTGTAGACCCCTACTCACTACAGGACACAGCAGCTGGTCAACTTACAAGGTACAGGGGGCCTCAAATGTGGCCCTCGATATCTCCAAAGGGCCGCGTATAAAATGTATTCTTTGTAATACTGCAGGGACTGTCATAGATTAAAGATTTACTCAAGGAAATGGTCTGAGACAGTTTTACAGGAGTGGTCGGAGACTGAATTAATGCAGTCAGAGATCAAGGAGCTTCACCAAAACTGCTAGAGATTACTGTTATTAAAGGCCCTTTTATAAGTCAGCGATACCATTACTGACTGTTGAGACCTGAGTGTCACACTTCAAACACAAAAGGGCCGCATGTGGCCATTGGTCTGCAGGTTGGGCACCAGGGCAGTAGAACCATAAGGGTAACTGAGAGGAACCACTGAACTCTTCAAGAAACCAAGAAATTGACACTTCCAGAAGTGTCAGTTTTTGAAAGGAAAATTTGTACTCATTGGAGTGGTGTTTAGCAGTGCACTCAGTAGGACAAGTGAGATATCTTCTTTGTAGAGCACCCTTTTATTTGGAATTAGATTTCAGAAAACAGATTCTCTTTATTAAAGCACTGGAAGCAATAAGGCTGCAAATAATCCCCAACCATATATCGGATTGTTTTAAAGCAGGAGTAGGCAACCTCGGCACGCCAGCTCTGGTGAAGTTTTCATTTAATCCAAAAGAAAAAAAAGAAAAAAAGCTGTACCTGCTTACATCTAAGGCCTCATGCACTCTGGACGATTAGCATCTCTCCTAGATGACTTTCCTCCTGGCAGAGGTGTTTTGGCAGAAAAAAAATCCTTTCTCCTGCCAGGTGACCCCATAGTAAGCAACTTTCTATTGGGGCACCTGAACAGGTGTGCTCCAGAGCCACTGCTGTCCATTAACACACAGAGCCGTGGCTAAGCCCCACCCTCTCCTGATTGGTTCACTATCATCTGTGATTGACAGTAGCGGAAACCAATGGCTCCTGCTGCTGCCTCAGCCAATCAGGAGTGAGAGTTATGGAGAACTGAGGCTCTCATGGACATTGCTGGATCAAGAGGGGGCTCAGGTAAATTAGGGGGGGTGGGGGGTGGGGGGTGGGGCTGCTACACACAGAAGGTCTTTCAGATTCATGCATAGAATCAGGGCTGCCTTAATGCATGGTCACCCCAGGGGTCCCAGGTGCATAGGGGTCCCATGATAATCTTGCATTACATCATACTTGCCAACTGTCCCGGATTTGCTGGGACAATCACGCTTTTTACTAAGCTGTCCCAGGATGGCCTGGGCAGCATCCCAGAACCTATACTGTGCCCTTCTGAACCCAGTATTGTGTCCTCCTGACTCCCCTGTACTGTGCCCTTCTGCCCCCCTCCCCCTGTACTGTGCCCTTTGTGTTGATTAGTCTTTGATTTAATGCATGTTTTCTTATTGTTTAAAATCAATTTTATTGAATGTACTACTAAATATATGTTCAATTCTATCAACTATTTATACTTTAATTCTTGAGTGTAGGTGCAAAATTGGGGCAGGCTGGTAGGAGCGCCAGTGCACTACTTTGCCCAGGGGCCCATGATGCTGTTAAGACGGCCCTGCATAGAATGCATGAAGGTAAAAAAAACCTTGAGACTTTAAAACCACTTTATTCTTAAATCTGCTAGTGTATCTAACTCTACCTGTCTCCAGACTGACAGTGCTGTTGTCCAAAGAGGTCTCCGTTGCTCCTCCATCCAGAGCGGAGACACCCTAAGACAAGAATTGTGTTACTGGCTGGATCACAAAGTGAAAATTAAGGGAAAAAAGCCTAAAAAACAAAACAAATGCAGTACCACATCTAAGGATCGGTAAGTGCAATATATTACATTTTTATTTTGGGGTTTAATACCGCTTCTCAAGATTCTCAAGATTTTTTTCTGCCTTATTGAATAAGTCTAATGGAGTACCACTTTCTTTTCTGTGTTAAACTAGTATTATTCATAAAAGAAACTCTCTTAATCCGCAATTGAAATGAGCCCCCCTTGACAACACATCCCATATAGTTTTCTCGCCTGTCACCCAGCCATCATGCTCGCCTTTGGTTTTAATAATTCACCCTTGATTTGGTTTACAATGAATAACAATGTTGCGTTCTGATTGGCTGGTTACCTTGAGATGCTCCAAGTGACCGCTCGCATTGGTCTGTCAGCGCTCAAGGAAAAGGCAATAAATCATCTGAGGCCGGACATTTTACCGCTTTCAATCAGGTCTCCGGCTTCTCCAGACAGAAGGAGTGACAGAACTATTCCACACGACTGCCACGACACATCTACATGGACAATGCGCATTGTCTGCTCTGATAGCCAACTGGCTTTAGCTCCGTGTATATGTAGGAATGCAAAACACGGAAACCGAGGCGTCTGACAATGGAAGTCTTAATTAACTGAAAAGCAGCTCCAGCCAAAAGAAAAATCTTCCTCGAGCTGCTCTAAAGGTCACTTTGAGACCGATTTATAAAAAAATATAGCAGCATTTGCGCAAAAGTTGCAAATAATTTAATATGGTCGAAATTTTATTTTTTTATATATATACTGTATAAGCAGTCCTAATTTATTAATTTGGTGAATCCTGTATGCTCCATGTATGTTCTTATAGGGGTGTTAAACCCAAAACCAAAAATTTAATATATTGCAGTGTACCAATCATTAGATGTGGTGGCTGCATTCGTTTTTTGGGGGGATTTTTACCTTTGTTTTCACCTGGTGATCTAGCCAGTAACATACCTCCTGTATTTGAGTGCCCCCACTCTGGATGAAGGAACACTGTCAGTCTGAGGGGAGGGGTACCCACATGAAAGAAAAATATATTTGAAATATATTTTAACAATATCCTTCCCAAATATATTGCCATATATTTGAAATACTACAATTTTGGCCATATTCAATATTTTTCAAAATATATTTCAATAAATATATATATATATATATATATTTTTTTTTTGTTTATATATATATATATATATATATATATATATATATATACTGTATGTTGAAATGCAGTTTTATTACAAAATATATGAAAAATATTTTTAAAAATACATTTTAAATATACTGTATGTCTTTAAAAATACAAATCTACATTTTTGAAATGCATTTGCAAATATATGTAAAATATATGTTAAAATTGCTTTTTTATATGTTAAAAAAAGTTTGAAGCATATATTTAAAAAAATATATTTTCAAAAATATATATTTTTTTAAATATTCTTCAATTTTTTTTTAACATTTAAAAAGTCATTTTAACATATATTTTTACAAATATTTGTAAATGCATTTCAAAAATGTAGATTTGTATTTTTAAAGACATACAGTATATTTGATATTATATGGCAATATATTGGGATGAATATTTTTTTAAATATATTTCAAATATATTTTTCTTCCAAATGGGGTATATTAGATGTATTAGCAGATTTAAATACACTAAGGCCTCATGTACACATGAACTCCCTTAGACGTTATGTTCTCCTGACAGCAGAAAACAGCTAAACGCTGCAAAAATGTGGTACCGCGTTTACCCGCGTTTAGCCATGTGTAGCAGATTTAAATACACTAAGACCTCATGTACACAGGAACTTTCCTAGACATTAAGCTCTACTGGCAGCAGAAAACCGCTAAATGTGGCAAAAACGCTCTACCGCATTTACCCACATATAGCCATGTGTAGTACTTGGACGTTCTTTTCATTTGATTTCAGAATATTTTCCATTGACATGGATAAATCCCCAAGCGCTAAACGTGGCTAGAGTTTAGCAGCCTTTACACGCGTTTTTGCCACATTTACCATTTTTTTTAATCGCGTTCAGGAGAGAAACTTTTAACTGCCACTAAACTCTGCTGCTCCTAAACTCTAGTAAAAGCCTATGTGTACATGGACACATAGGATTTTATTAAGTTGAGTTCAGGGGCTTTGGCAAAAAAGGCACTAAAAGTTCCTAAACGCACATTTAGGGGCAGCAGTGTACACGAGGCCTAACAAACCGAAGCAAAATTCCAGCTAACACTTTATTAGCAATTACATTTTTTTTCTTTTGGGATAAAGGTTTTACATAAATAAAATCTGATCATTGTAAGCACCCCTGTCAGTGTTAAATGGTTTGTCTCATCTTTGTAAATCAACACTCCTGGAACGGAGCTTGTTCTTTTGAAAAACAACAGACTTACTTGCCAGAACACCAGATGAAAATAGAAGAAAGAAACCCAAAAAGAAAAATACTAATGCAGACATCACATCTAAGAATTGGTAAGCTATAATATAATACATGTATGCTTTTGGGTTTAATATTGCTTTAAGTTGAATATAATTAGAAAGTTTTAAAGCCTAACTCCACATTTAATGTGCTATTAAACTGTATTACATGTGGAATTGGGCTTTAACTAATATACATGTTATTGTATAGATTCCTCTTTCAAATATAAGTTGGATGCAATATATTCCAAGAACATTCCATCCTAAGAGAAAATACCCCAAGAACATTCAGTTTGTCGTTTGTTCACACAACAGCCACAGCTTTACACAGTGAGGGGTTATTTAAGCTGGCTTAGTTGTTCTGGGCTCAGGAGTTTCAATACCTCCAAATTCAACACACAAATTCCCCTTCAAAATGGTGTCTGACTGACCCTGAATCCCTAAACCTGACCTTTTATCTGAATCTAACTGCTAAATGTAACCCTTAATCTGAACCAAATTCCCAGAAATGTCTAGAAAATGTAATAATATCTTGGTTATAAATATTAGATTATCGGAGGGCTAAATACTACAATGGTGACACTGACAGCAAAAATACTGATACTTTGAACATTTGTGATAGAAAACTTGACACCCATTTTCTATTTAGTATCTAATTCCGTGTTTCCTTCCCAACTCTCCCAAAATCCTTTTTTTCCGTTGTCTCTTGTTCTCTTCCTTTCTTCCACCATAGTCTCTTCCTTCTATCCCTTTTTTCCATTTTTACCTTCCTTCCTTCCTTCCTTCCTTCCTTCCTTCCCTTTCCTACATGTTTTGCAGCTTTATGCTGTGAAACATGTAGAAATGAAGCAACTGTGAAAATCCATTGTGAATACCATTGACGTTATGTTCTTTTTAATATCCAATATTGTTTATAATAATAAGTTTTTGTTTTTGATATATAAAATGTTTTTGTGTACAATTTGTTTGTACAAAGCGCCAAGAAGGTCCTCTTCCCTCAAATATTACAGTTTATTTGCCATTCATATATGAGGACAGGGTGCTTTTTATCTATATAGTGCTACCTTGGCACATAGCAACGTATTTATCCCTCCATAATTATTTCTTTCTTTATTGCATTTGTCTTTCTTTTCCTTCTTCTCTCCCTTCTTTTTCTTTCTTTCTTTTTCTTTCTTTCTTTCTTTTTCTTTTTCTTTCTTTCTCTCTCTCTTTTTCTTTCTCTTTCTTTCTCTCTCTCTCTTTCTCTCTCTCTCTCTCTCTCTCTCTCTCTTTCCTTCCTTCCTTCCTTCCTTCCTTTCCTCTCTTTATATACCATATGTCTTCCCTTCTCTATGACATCTTTCTTCATATCTGTGCTCCACATTCTCTCCCTTTCTCTCTATTACTCTCTTTCCCTTTCTTTCTTTCTTTCTTTCTTTCTTTCTTTCTTTCTTTCTCTCTCTTTCCTTTCCTTTTCTCTTCTTTTCTTTCTTTCTCTTTCTTTCTTTCTGTTTCTTTCTTTCTTTCTTTCTTTCTTTCTTTCTTTCTTTCTTTCTTTCTTTCTTTCTTTCTTTCTTTCTTTCTTTCTTTCTTTCTTTCTTTCTCTTTCTTTCTTTCTTTCTCTTTCTTTCTTTCTTTCTTTCTTTCTTTCTTTCTTTCTTTCTTTCTTTCTCTCTTTCTCTCTTTCTTTCTCTCTTTCTCTCTCTATCTCTTTCTCTCTCTTTCTCTCTCTTTCCTTCCTTCCTTCCTTCCCTCTCTTTTCCTATTTCCCTCCATCTTTCTCTCTCTTTTTCCCTTTGTTCCATTTTGTTCTCCTTCGTTCTTTCTGTCTCTACTTTTTTATATTTCTTCTCTTCTCTCATTCTCTTTTATTTTATTTTCTCCCTGTCTTTATTTCTTTATACTTTTTCTTTATTACTTCCTTCTAACTTCCTCCTTTCTTCCTTTTCCACCAGTCTTCTTTTTTCTTCCTTTCTCATGGACTTCCTTTCAGCTTACTGCTCTTATATACCATATGTCTTCCCTTCTCTATGACATATTTCTTCATATCTGTGCTCCATCTTCTCTCCCTTTCTCTCTATTTCTCACTTTCTTTCTCTCTCTCTTTCCTTCTCTCTCTCTTTCCTTCTCTCTCTCTTTCCTTCTCTCTCTCTCTCTCTCTCTCTCTCTCCTTCCTTCTTTTCCTTTCTTTTCTCTATCTATTTCTTGCTTTTTTCCCTACTACAACTTTTTTTGCCTTCTAGGTCTGTAAACTTCAGCAATCTACTTCTGTAGTCCTGTCTCCTGTAGACAATTGAAAGCTCTGGTGTAAGAACAATCGAGAGGCAGTTCCTGGAATTATGCGGCTGAATAAATCAAACCTCTTCTTAATATGAAGAGGACGAGCCAGACGTGCCTTGTGCATGATAATAAATAGCCTCTCCTGTTGTGTTTACCTTTGAACTCCAGGTTAGCGCTTGGCAATGTTATAGGACAGGGATAAACTTGTGAAATATTCAGGAGCTGATGTCCTCGGGTCCCCTAGGGATCTGGCGAGCTGCTTTTCTTCTGGAACATCACTCTTTTTGCTGAGTTTAAATAATGAGCTGGAGAAGAGCTACGAAACATCATGTCTGCATGTCTCCTTTGAAATCTTCCCTTATATTACCTTGTTATCTGTGCTCAAAAACAGCAGGTATTCTACTGGTTCAACTTCTGAGTACTGCTCAGCTGAACGACAGGCACAAATACACAGCGTTTAATGATAGATCTATATGTTGTGGGGAGGATGGCACCAGAGACACAAAAATGAATTCCCATTTTTAATGATGACCATTTAAAGGATAAGGATAACCCTAACACTAAGGATGAGGTCCAACCAAATGTATGTTTCTTTTAGGTGGGTGCTGTAAACGTAAAGCAGAACTCCAAGATTTAGGTAATCTTGACCTCTTTTCTTCATCCTCTTCCTGCACCTGATTTTAAAGATTTATTCCAGGTATGGATACTTTTACATACATCCATTGGTCCTGCATGGATCAATGTCTCTATGCATATACCATACCTGACCGATGCCCCTGATAGCTGGAAATCACTACAATGATCTCAGACAGCTTCCATGTCCAATGCCAAGCAGCTGCCTTGCTGCATTCTGAACACAGGAGGTCATCCATATGGGATGGAAGCCATTCAGAGAATGCTTTGCATTATCCCAATGAATGCAAAGCATTCTCTGATTGGGAAATTTGAAGAGGTAGGGTGGTGATGTAATGATGTCCACTTCATTCAATCAGAGAATGCTTTGCATCCATTGAGAAAATGCAAAGCAGTCTATGATTGGGAAATGTGAAGAGGTAGGTTGGTGATGTAATGATGTCCACTTCATCCAATCAAAGAATGCTTTACATCCATTGAGAGTAATGTAAAGCATTCTCTGAATGGCATCTCTGCCAAGCAAACAACCCCTAAGATTCAAAATGCTGCAGGGAAGCCACTCGGCACAGGACCTGGAAGCTAGTGAAGATCACTGGAATAGCAAAGTCTACTACAGTTATTTCCAGCTTCCAAGGGTATTCCCTCCTTTTAGATTGTAAGCTCCATGAGCAAGGCCCTCCTAGTCCTTCTGTATTGAACTGTATTGTAATTATACTGTCCCCCTTCATATTGTAAAGTTGTGAAAGGATGGGAGTGCCACACCAGCTTGTATAATCCTTTAAAAGATTTTCATTTAGTAACAGCCAACGTGTTTTGGGGCCTCAGCACTCCAACTTCTTCAGGGCTAAATACCAGAAAATGTAGGCACCTGGATTGGTAAATTATTATTATTATTATACAGGATTTATGGCGCCAACAGTTTACAATATAAAGGGAGACAATACAGCAACAATACAGTTCAATACAAGAGGGATAGGAGGGCCTGATCCTGGGAGCTTAAAATCTAGATCTATACTCTTCCAGTAAAACTATGGCTTCATGCACAATATGGCTCCATGCATAGCCTTCGGATCTGGTATAGATTTTAAGGGGACCCCCACACCAAAAAAATGGCGTGGGGTACCCCCCCCAAATCCTTACCTGTTCCTTGTATTTAGAGGGTAACCCACACCAAAAATAAAAAGATAAAAGTGGTGTGGAGGTCCCCCTCAAATTCATACCAGTCCCTGGATTTAGAGGGTAACCCACACCAAAATGACTAAAATAAAATTGGAGTGGAGGCCCTCCCCAAATCCATACCAGTCTATGGATTTAGAGGGTAACCCACACCAAAATTAAAAAGATAAAAGTGGCGTGGAGGACCCCCCCCCTAAACCCATACTAGTCCCTGGATTTAGAGGGTAACCCACACCAAAATTACAAAAATAAAAGTGGTGTGGAGGCCCCCCCCCCCCAAATCCATACAAGTCCCTGGATTTAGAGGGTAACACACACCAAAATTAAAAAGATAAAAGTGACGTGGAGGCCCCCCCCCCCAAATCCATACCAGTCCCTAGATTTAGAGAGTAACCCACACTAAAATGAAAAAAAAGTGAAGTGGAGGTCCCAAACAAAATCCATACTAGACCCGAGCAAGAAGCCTGGCAGACCAGAATGGAATAATTGGATAATAATTGGAAATTATATATACATTATATATTAAATATATAGTAAAATGCCACACAGACTGTTGGTACTATATAAATACTGAATAATAATAATAATAAATTGCCAGCAAGGGCACCTACAGATTTACATTGGTCCAAGATGGACTAATATAACTATGAAAACATATCCATACCTGGAATTCAGCTTTAAAATGTTTTCCTTAAGCCTAACATTTTTTTCCTGGGGTTATCTGGCAGGTCATCAGGTTTTCTTCCACTTCTGGCACTGGGTGGCCTGTCAATAAGCCACCCAGTGAGCCCAGTCTGACATGGTGACATAACCCTGGAGGGCAGGTTTATGAAAGGCTGAGTTGAAGGGTTGAACCAGAAAAGGGAGGAATGACATTGGTCATCACTGAAATCAGAAAAGGACTTGTAGTGTAGCAGACCTCTTGTGGCACTGCAGACAATGTAAGTATTGCACTTAACATTAACGTAACAATAACGAAGCTTGCAATCTACTTTAAATCGCCCATGGGTTTCTTTACCCCTTGGAGACACTTGACATCTTCATTTCTCCAGCCAAGATCTGTATCTGCAATTGAGTTTCAGGCCCTTTTCACACTTTTGCATATTGGAATCTCAGGTAGAATCGTGCAATTCTACCTGCGATTCCAGAATCACAGCAAAACTAGCAATGCTCTCGTGGTGAAATTATTTTAAAATGGTACCGCAAACGCAATGTGACTGTGGTGCAAAGAATTGCAAGACAATTGTGCCAAAACATGCAAAACCAAACACAACTGCCACAATGACACAGTACATGAGCTCCTTTGTCATTTTTGGAGAAGACAGAGGCCCATTTAAAATGAATGGAGCTGCTACAAAAACGGGCCAAAAAAATGTGCAAAAAAAGTGACAAGGCAGGTTTGAATGTGTCCTTATACAATAGAGAATGCAGCAGAATGAATGAGACTGTAAAGTAAGAACAAAAGTAATATCAGGGACCAAGGTTCTAGAAATCTCACCCTGAAAGTGTCATGTCAAGCCTTGAACTGGAATGGCAGCTTTTTTAAACCCTTGCATGCCCACCCCATGCTCCCCTTTAGCCCCCCCCCCCACACACACACCATTTTATATATATACAGTGGGGATCGAAAGTTTGGGCACCCCAGCTAAAAATTTGACTCATCTGACCTTGCCCCAACAATCAGCACCATGGGTTCTTCTAAGCAGTTGTCTAGAAAAGTGAAACAGAAAATAGTTGACGCTCACAAAGCTGGAGAAGGCTATAAGAAGATAGCAAAGCGTTTTCAGATGTCAATATCCTCTGTTCGGAATGTAATTAAGAAATGGCAGTCATCAGGAACAGTGGAAGGTAAAGCAAGATCTGGAAGACCAAGAAAAATATCAGACAGAACAGCTCGCAGGATTGTGAGAAAAACAATTCAAAACCCACATTTGACTGCCCGATCCCTCCAGAAAGATCTGGCAGACACTGGAGTTGTGGTACACTATTCCACTATAAAGAGATACTTGTACAAATATGGTTTTCATGGAAGAGTCATCAGAAGAAAACCTCTTCTACGTCCTCACCACAAAAATCATCGTTTGAACTTTGCAAATGAACATATAGACAAGCCTGATGCATTTTGGAAACAAGTTCTGTGGACCGATGAGGTTAAAATTGAACTTTTTGGCCGGAATGAGCAAAGGTACGTTTGGAGAAGAAGGGGCACAGAATTTAATGAAAAGAACCTCTGTCCAACTGTTAAGCATGGGGTTGGATCAATCATGCTTTGGGGTTGTGTTGCAGCCAGTGGCACAGGGAACATCTCACGAGTAGAAGAAAAAATGGATTTAATAAAATTTCAGCAAATTTTGGATGGTAACTTGATGCCATCTGTGAAAAAGCTGAAGTTAAAGAGAGGATGGCTTCTACAAATGGATAATGATCCTAAACACACCTCGAAATCCACGGGGGATTACATCAAGAGGTGTAAACTGAAGGTTTTGCCATGGCCTTCCCAATCTCCTGACCTCAACATAATTGAAAACCTATGGATAGACCTTAAAAGAGCAGTGCGTGACAGACAGCCCAGAAATCTCAAAGAACTGGAAGACTTTTGTAAGGAAGAATGGGCAAAGATACCTCAAACAAGAATTGAAAGACTCTTGGCTGGCTACAAAAAGCATTTACAAGCTGTGATACTTGCCAAAGGGGGCAGTACAAGATATTAACTCTGCAGGGTGCCCAAACTTTTGCAGACACCATTTTTTGTTTTCTGTTATTTTGAAAGTGTAAATGATGGAAATAAAATCTAACTTTTGTTGACATATTATAAGAATGTCTAATCTGTAATTTGATGCCTTTTGGAGAGTTTTCCGTCTTTCCTTGGCTTCTTTATGCACATTAATACAAATTTTTAGCTGGGGTGCCCAAACTTTCGATCCCCACTGTATATATATATATATATATATATATATATATATATATATATATATTATTACATAGAGGTTTTTTTTGCAATCCTTAGGCTGATCTGGTGATATCACAAGTCCTTCCTTTTCTTCCAAGCCAGCTGTGAGCAGTCCCTCCTCCAGAAATGAGCCACGCCATTTAATGATGCTACTCAGGAGTACAATAAGCCCAGACTATGTGATGACACAGCTCAGGGGGTGTGTCCATGACAGTCAAGACTCACGGGAACCTAGATGGATGGCACTGGCTGTCATTCAACCTGGAAGAGGGGAGATTTTCCTCTACTTTCTGTTTTGAGACACAACAGGAAGTGTTAGGAAATCTCTCCAAAGTAAGGGAAATCTTCTGTTATTTGTCAGTGAAACAAGTGCTCTCAGTGGAAGTATTTTCTTCAACCCTTGTCTCATTGACAACTCAACGTTTTAGCTTCTTCCTTTTTTTTAGTCGTGGTGATAATGGTCACCAGGACAAATAGGATGAATCTTTCCAGTGGAGACACAGACAGCAATAAACACCTGACAGAGGATCTAAACCTTGCCTATCCAAAATTTAAAAAAAAGGTTTTGGCTGTGGATGCACTAGCCAAGCATTTTTGGATTTCCCTGGATCCCACAAGCACCCACACAAGAGATCAAGGGAATCAGAGAGTTAATAAATACAACATAAATGTTGAATATCATATTTACCAGAAAGGTCAGGTGACCCCATCATTAAAACTCATCGCCATTAGTAAAGGCAGTCTTGTCTATGGCCATGCCAGAGCACCATGCCTTCGGGAGGTTTAATTCAGAAATGCTTTGTCCCTGGATAAAAGAAAAAAAAAAGAGAGAATTATATCCCAGCAATTTCTAACTAGTGTATAACCCTGAGAAAATAAATAAAAGGGATGCATTGAGCACAGCGAGACTGACATGTGCTTTCTTGTTTATCTTATTTGTGGTCGGAGAGAACAAAGTTATGAGACTTTTATAATGCTCGTAAAGATGCCACCGGTAGCATGATTAGACTGCTTCATTTTCCTCTGCCATACCTCGTGCCTTCTCTCTACATGTCAAAGAGTTTTATAAATATCCCCTTTCCATTCTGCTCGAACTGCTTATTTCATTCCGCTACAATAATAGACATGCTGCGTGGTTGCAAATCACGTCAGAAGAGGAGGTCTCCCATGGAAGACATCAAGAAATTTTTTTTTTAAGGTAATGTGTAATCAAAATCTGATTATAGAAGCCTTGTGTGATCTGAAACAGGGGAAGAGTTGTAAGCATATTTGACTCTAAGCTCCTCCTGCTGTACATTGGTATAGTATGTCTAGGAACTGCCACCAGTGGAAGAGAGAGTTACCAAGGGCCCCTGTGTAAGGTCAAATTTTGGGCCCTCCCAGTGGTGAACAAAGTCATCAAAGGTAGGATGTGAAGAGGTAAAAAGTAATTTAATGAAACTAATTCAGTGTGGTGTGTATATGGATGGGTCACACCATCAAGTTAGATTAACATCCAAAAGACCTTTTTTATGGCTATATCTCGCCAATTCTTCAGTTTACGGTTTGTTTTGTAGTTATAGCCACAAAACCTTTCTTGTGGTGAAATAAAGCTATTTGATCTTATTACCTTCCCTCATCCTGCTATCCTAAAATATCCAGCTGAGAACCCATAGAGGATACAGGATTGGACTCTCGTGGTATCAAGAGATCAATGTCACCCCATGTGTAGACAGGGCCTTTTTTCAGCCTGTGTTCATGGAAGGTTGCGTGATTCTACCCGCCTGGGTCACTGCAACCTCATCAGAGGTAAGTCATTTTTTTCTTTCCTTTTTTGTTTTTCTTAATTGAGGAAATAAATACATCAACTTTAAGCGCTCTCCTGCCCCTTTTTTTTGGTGGATCCAGTAGCTTTTGTATGGGTCTCCAATCTGTGCCTTAAGACCTTTGAGGACCACCACTTGAATCCCAAAGACATGGGGGGGGGGGCTATTTTGCAAGATCAGTTTTTACCTAACTGGGTGAAAAAGTGAGCGCTAATCAGTTCAGCAGCTGTACACTCAAGGCAACCAGTAAAACCTCAATAAATAATATCAAAGAAATAGCGCGGCGCTTAAATCAACAGTCCTCAGTTATTCCCGATCAGTGGATGTTCCTCAATATGGAATGTAAGAAATGCCCACTCACCGGAACCGCACTTGATACAGTGCAGTGTATGATTTTGTTATTCCCTGGTGTCACTGGAAGTGTACATCTGGTTCAGCCCTTGGAAGGTCCAGGGTCACAGCAATTAAGGCTCCGACACAGAGTTCCCCTTAAGAGATGTATGGGTGTTGCTTTTGCAGTAAATAGAAACCTCCCACTCTGGATGGAATCGGAGTAACACAGCAGAGTCCAGAGAGTGAGTCCGCCTTATTTTTCCTGCACGTCTCAAGCCCCGCAAACTTCTCTCAGCCCTGCAGCACGCTCACGTGAGGGGAGTTACGCGCGTGGCTCAGCTGCTCCTACGCATGCGCTCCGGGTTACGCTTCAGCGTGACCCGCGACCTGTCTGAGCTAAAGAGGGATACTCTTCCAAGGGCTGAACCAGATGTACACTTCCAGTGACACCAGGGAGTAACAATCATACACTGCACTGCATCAAGTGCGGTTCTGGTGAGTGGGCATTTCTTACATTCCATATTGAGGAACATCCACTGATCGGGAATAACTGAGGACTGTTGATTTAAGCGCTGCACTATTTCTTTGATATTAGTTTTTATCTAACTACCCCCCTACCCTCCAACACTGGTGGGCAAAGTCACTAACGGCCCTCATGCAAGACATATGTGTACTTTGTATCTATCCTCTAGGTGAGGTTTTTTTTAGGTCTATAAAACAATCAGAGGGATTCCAGCACACAAGTGACCCACATCTAATATAAATGGGCCCCTAGTCTCAAAGAGCTCTAATGCAGATGCACAGTAACCACAAATGATAAGCCCACCCCTGTTCTCTGTGATGGATGCAATCCCTGCTGTTTTGCCATTATTCAATTTTTTTTTAAATCCTTATTTCTGCGCATAATGTGCAATTAAAGAGATTTCATTATTTTGGTACTTCAGTTTCTTTTGACTGGTCCCCCCACTGATACTTAATTTGGCTTTTTTCAGATCCCAGGTGTAAACCCTCTGTCAATATGTGGTGGAGTATGTGTGTTTCATCTCTGCTAGAACACAGAATATTTGCGCTATCATTTCTAAAAAGATGAGGGGATGGGGAAGGTGTTCTGTAGTCCAACAGGAGAGAAGGCTGACAACAATGCTTGGGATTTTAGCACAGCAGAGACAGTGTTGCCAGCTCTATACAAGAAGTTAGGAGCTCACTGGATTTCTTGCAGGATCAACAGGCAAGTTTCTATACTTGCATCTGTAGCTCCCTCCTATTTAGCCAAGGGGAGCTAGCTAATTAAATTTTAGTTGGAAGGCTGAGTAGCAGCCAGGGAGATAGCCAGAGGGGTCAAATTTGGGTCAGGGCTGAGAGGCTCTGTAGATAAGTTCCCTGATTCCTCCCCCTGATCTATAGACTTGGAGAAGTCTCTAGAACTCAGTGGATAGGGATGAGGAGGAGCTGATCTGCACTCTTAGGAGATCCTGACCAATTCCCAAGCAGGAGGCTTGGCATGGGGTCAGGACAGCCCTTAAAAGTGATTGAGATTGGAGCACTTGTACATAGTTACAGGGAGTTGTCCTCAGTTTAACAGTTCCTTGGGCATCCCATGTACCCATTTGTCCCCATCCATTCAATACCCCTAATAAAATCACAAAAACCCGTTAAAGGACTGTTTACTGTCTGTGGCAGGAAGGAAATGTGCAGAGGCTGGAAGGAAATGTGTGTTGCCTGGCTGTGCAGAACTATAGAGGGACCCAAATCTCTAGTGACTCCTAAGGTTTTAGTGCTACACATCTTTCTAAAAGGAAAAAACATAAGGAAATGTGTTGCATAAATGTATGTTTTTCTTTTAGTTGTGCACAGATATAAGTAATAACATCATAGATTATTAATCCAGGCAATATCCAATTACCTTTGGGGATCAGGATGAAATGTTGTTCCCTGTCATAGCAAAGGGGACAACACTTTATAAAGGCTTTTTTGCTTTCCTCTGGATCAATTTTGGGTATAGGGTTTTGTATATTCTGTTTTTATTATATACTGTATACGTAATAACATCATTGCTAATCCAAAATATCCAATTACCTTTGGGGATCAAGAGGAAATTTTGTTCCATCAAATGGGACCACACTTTATAAGGGATTCTTTGGTCTTCCTATGGATCAGTTGTGGGCATAGGGTTCTGTATGTGCAGGTTTTTACATATTTATTTATTATTTATTTATGCTTTTTTATTTATTGGTTGAACTTGATGGACTTTTGTGTTTTTGTCAACCTAATTAAGTAACCCTATGCAAACCAGCATATGGTAAATCTTTACACTAGAAATGTATTTGAACTACTGAGATTTGTGTAGACACAACAGGGTTTATTTACTAAAGCTGGAGAGTCCAAAATCAGACTCCCTTCTGCATAGAAACCAATCAGCTTCTAACCTCAGCTTGTTCAATGAAGCTTTGGCAATGAAACCTGGAAGCTGATTGGTTTCTATGCAGAAGGGAGTCTGATTTTGGACTCTCCAGCTTTAGTAAATAAACCCCAACGTATCAATATCTCCTAAGTTCCTCAACAGCAACAAGACAGATGTGGACATTTTACCATGATTGTGCTGAATCCTCACTATAGGCCAGCCTTTCCCAACCTTAACATGGAGGAACCCTTGAAAAACTTTTAGGCCCCAGGGAACGTCTACTAATAAATAATTACTATATTTACAGCTCACGGTACATTAAAGCAGTGGTCAATGACCAGGATGTTTCTTACACTGGTGGTCAGTGGGAAGAATTCCCCCATACAAATAGCTAAAAAGATCGTTGGCATCAGTGGTTACATTTCTGAGAAGCCCCTAGCAACCTGTGAAGGAATCCTAGGGTTCCTTGGAACCCTGGTTGAGAAAGGCTGGTATAGGCATATTAAGACAAGATAGGTTATAGATACCATTGAAAAGTTGATTATTCTACTGTACAGTCAGTTACCTGGAAACGTAGCTGAAGACCGGTGAGAGTACTGTCTCATTTCCTTTGATGCTTTACTTGGTAGACGCTGGGTCCCCAGAGGAGGTCACAGTCATAACCACAGTATCTGCTCGAATTATGTGATTGGTACTCTAGTTATGAAGAGTAAGGTTTTGTTCAGTGTAATCTTTATCCATGAGAGGCTTGAAGTGGCAACCTGCTGTGTTCCTCAATAGACATTCAGATTCATAGTGAATGCTCCAACATAATTCCTGGTCACAACTTAAAAGCTAAAATGTTCTTGAAACTTCATTAGAAATAACTATCTCTAATAACCTATTGGTTACAGAGGTCTTTTATTTTACCTATATCTTTATCCACTATTCTCCTCGGATTTTATTCATAGTTAAAGAGGCACTGAATGCTGAAAACTGAGCCGAGAAGATGCCGACTCATTGGGACATCAGCATCTGGGGTATCACCACTATGGACTGTGCCTACATGGACTCTCACCTGTGCAGGTACACTGGGGCACCCAAAAGCCTGAGTTAGGGAGTTGGATAGGGAAGAACTGTTACTTTGAGATCTGTAAAGCTTCAGTCACTTAAGTAAAGCGTCAAAACTTTGCCATGCCTGGCCGGATCTTTTTCAAGTGGTATATGAAAGTAACCAGAACACTCTGCAGCTTTGATCAGTGAGCACTTAGGGGTTTGAAGACAGCAGTAAAAGAGTTAACACGGTGTGGAGTACAAGTGATTACCAAGAGTAACAGAATTCTACAGCAGTACAAGCAGCCTGTCATGAGGCATGTACCTGTGACAAGTGAGATGTCTTCTTGCTATGTTGGCACTCTCTCCTAGCAGTCCATCTCTTATAGCCATGGGAGCTGATCAGCACCTGCAGGGGTTCCCAACCTGGTCATAAGTACAGAAGAGGAAGAGTTAACAGAGCACGCATAAAGTCATTGCTAGGTGCATTCCGTTACTGAGAGTGAGATACTGGAGATACGCTGAACAGGTGGAGTGGGCATCGGCTCTGCGTATCCCTCCTAAATGCAAATAGTTACAGTGAAAGTGCTCATTGATTCAAGGCTTGAAAGAGTCAACTGGAGTCCAATTTATCAAGCCACCTCTGAGTTGGAGGACCACTTTAAGGTTGAGTTATTCCTAAAAGCAACCTTCTCTTTGTTCCAGGGCATTGATGAGCATGACACAGTAAGGGCACCTCATGCGTAAAGCGAGTGACCCGTCTAAGGTGCCTAGCATAGCTCAGAAGATCCCACCCCTGGGTAGGCCTCTTATGTGACCTACACTTGGCACCCAACAAGGAGGGGAACATGGAGGAAATACTACTCACCTATCTACCCTGCTCTACACAGTAAAATTGGAATAAACTATTTCAGTACAGGAGAGGAGATTTCACAACTGTATAATAATGAAGGGAAGGCTGGAGTTCAGCTTTGAGTATATTTAAGGCCATATTTGGGGGGCTGGGGGTATACCCTTCACTTTCTGTCCTGGAGATACAAGAGAAAGTGAAAGAAAGGTCCCCTATAAGAGAATTATCATGGGTATCCCCTCTATTCTTGTTTTGGAGTTTGGATTTTTGTTCTTGTGCCTTAAAAGACCCATCATTTTTTTACTTTTAAAGGAAAAAAAATAAAGAACAGATAGTGAAAAGAGTGTAAAAAAATGTCAAAGCAGTGGTACACGATTAACAATCAACTACACAAAAATACATTCAAATAAAAGAATACAAAAAAGAGTTGATTTTTTAATTTGAAGCCAATACAAAAAGAGTAGATTGTTTTTTCAAGCAAATAATGATCAACTACACAAAAATACTCTCAAATAAAATAATACAAAAAAGAGTAAATATTTTATCAAGCAAATAAAGAGCAACTACACAAAAATATACATTCAAATAAAAGAATACAAAGAAGAGCACATTTTTTTCAAGCAAACAACTACACAAAAATACACTCAAATAGAAGATTACAAAAAGAGTAATTTTTTTTTCCTTTCAAGCCAATTTTGCCTAGACAGCTCAATGAGCTAAATTGAGAGTTTCCACTTCAGCGAAAATTGGTAATCACTCATCCCTTTACCCCATTTTATCCAAAACTAGAAAAAGGGTCCTGGCTATAGATAGGCATTAACATTCTTATGCATACTACAATAGGGAGAGCTTCAGATGACCTCTGACTCTTGACCCTCAAAGCCAAAGACTTAGATTTAGAAAAATGAAGAAAATACAAAGATTAATGTTCTCTAGGCAAACCTATGGCACCCGTAGCTGAGGAAGGCCCATTGTTATGAGAGTTTCTTCTAGGGGTGGGGACTGATGGGAATCATCTATGTCAGGCATGTCAAACTGGTGTTTTCTTGGGCTGCATGTGGTCCTTTCATTCCTTCTTTGTGGCCCTCAGCCGGTTTAAGGATTTTAATTAATCAAAGCCCAGGCTGTTCTCCATTTGATGTAGGTTAAATTACCTTACAAAAATGTTTCAGCTAAATATTCCAGGATGGGGGGGTACTCTGATAGGGACTTTGCCGGGCACTCCTATTAAAATTCTTTCTCTTTTGTTCTGAGCCATAACATGCTGATCACAGAAAAAAAATTATTTATGCATTTAAGGCCTCATGTACACTAGACTCTTCTGAACACCTCTCTCCTAAAAGGAGAAAATCAGCATCAAAAGCACACCTTCACACACGTCTAGGAACATTTAAATAAATAACAAAGATGAAGACAGCACTCTAAAGCTTGGCCGTCCACCTTTATTTCATAGGCAAGATAATAAAGCAGCATAAAATAACAAAAATGACAGTGACAGTGGGGGAGAGAAAGGTTGACGCGTTTCGTGCTCCTTAGCGCTTAATCACAACACCAGAAATGCAAAATGTGGCAACCTTTCTCTCCCCCACCGTGTCATCTTTATTATTTAATTTATTTATAATTAAAATTAAATAAATATTAATACAATTTAAAACATTATTTTAAAGCTTCCCCGATCTCTAGATCCCGTAAATTTGAACGCACGCCTCAGTCCCGCATGCATATGTAAACGATAATCGCACTACACATGTGAGGTATCGCTGCGAACATCAGAGGAAAAGCAACAATCCTAGCACCGAAACTCCTGTGTAACTCTAAACTGGTAACCTGTAAAGACTTTTAAAGAACGGCCAATGGAAATTTTTCGGTAGTGTAGTTTGGCGTATGCAGTTTTAAAGCATGACATGTTTGGTATCCATTTACTCTTCATAACGTCATCTTTTAATTTTTAACAAACAATTGAGTATTATATTGTGTTTTGTGCACTAAAAGTGTAAGTTTTACAAAAATATTGTTTTTAAAAAAAGGTGCGCAAATATTGTGTGACAAACAAATATGCAATACCCACCATTTTATTCTCTAGGGCCTCTGCTTAAAAAAATATATAATGTTTGGGGGTTCTAAGTAGTTTATTAGAAGAAAAAAAGGATGTTTTTTACACGTAGGAGAGGAATGTAAAAAATTTTGTTTTTAACCTCCCTAGTGGTATTCCCGAGTGTAGCTCGGGGTAAAATGTCAGTACCAAAAGCGGTAACCCCGAGCTACACTCGGCTTACCATGCGGCGTTGCATAGGGATTCCCTGCAGAGCTTACCTTGTCCTGCGCTCCCGCGATGTGTCCCCTGCAGCATCCCCGGCCATCTTCTCCAGCCGATGCCAGCATCCGGCTTCTGTGTTCTGGTCCCTGTGACGTCAGGACGTACGGGCGCCGGCGGCGGCGGGAAATTTTAAAATTTTTAAAAAATGGCATTTTTTTCCAAACAAATTTTACATAGTAAAGCATTACTGTTTCAACCCATTTCACATACATTTTGTCCCGAGTGCTTTGTCTGGCGCCCTGCCTGCATTTTGTCTGTTCTCTCTGCCTGGAAACTGAGAAAAGTCCATGGCATCCAAAAAGCGTCCCTTTAGGTCAAAAGCGGGTTTAGATCAGCTAGAGAACAGCGATAGTAAATCAGAACCACTTGCAGAATTGAGTGATAATGATTCGTGGGGAAATTCGTCATCAGACACTGAAAACAATTTTGCGCTCTACTTGGCGCTCTATTTCAAATTTCAGTGTTTTTGGTTTGATTATATTATTGAATTAAATGTATTATTATTATATTATTATTTTTTAGGATTATTTATTAAATTATAATTTATGATTTCGTGTTTCAAATTTTATCATACCCGGGATGTTTAATAGACTCTTGTTCGGACAGATTTCAGTGAGTTATTCCTAAAAATTACAGCCTACATTAAAAAAACTACATTTTTCCATCCAAAATAATGGTACCGCTTTCAGCACCAAAAATCTGAAATAATCATACTGCTAGGGAGGTTAAAAAGAGGTGCGCAAATATGGTGTAACATACAAATATGCAATTTTATTCTCTAGGACCTCTGCTTAAAAAAAATATATAATGTTTGGGGGTTCTAAGTAGTTTTCTAGAAGAAAAAAAAAAGATTTTTTTTTACATGTAGGAGAAGAATGTCAGAATTGCCCAGACTGGAAGTGGATAAAAAAAATGAATTCACAAATATCAGTTGTAACAGTGTAGACATTATCCTAAACCCTATAGGTGAAATGTGTTCCTAGTAAGTGAACACCGTTTAATTTGTGAATCGCTAGACCTTACAAGCGATTCACTGCGCCTAAACGGTTAACATTGCCTTTGCAGCGGTGGGGCAAGGTGATCTCCGCGCTAGGAATATAGATCAGAACACTGCACCTGTCACCTCGATAATATACTCAGTGTCTCCTAGCTGGTGATTGCAATCAGAATTCACTGTCTCAGTCTACATAATTTCATATCTCACATGAAGCTGTTAGCCTGGTATTTAAAAGGAATGCAAATGTCGTTCCTACAAGTCCAGCAGGAGATAAACAGAGAGAGAGAAAATGTATATACAAAAAAGGCAATAGATAAAAATAACACACCTAATTATTATGGTAAATACCGGCGGCTTCGTTCGTGCTCCCGAGACCGGATAGGTTTTATGATAATATTGAACATGTCACATTAATAATCAATACAGTCCCCAGCAAGGCCGCACACCTATAATTGTCACATATTACGTACAGTGGGAGAGATATTAATGAGGTTTTCCCAGTAGGGGGACGGAAGGATCTCACTTATCATTAGATTACACCGTGCACCAATATCCAGCCAAGATTATATGTTACAGATCACACAGTCTCATAAAAATGATTACATATTAGCAACTTTGGATGATGTTAGAGGAATAAAAATGGGATATTACTACACGGAATTTCAATGAGACCCTCTCTAATCTCTGATCTCGAAATTAAAATTAAAATTGCGCTGCGGGGAAAAGACAAAATCTGAAAGGTTACTGGTGGATTTCTAGGGGTTAATATAATGTATGGCGTTGTGGTCTTGATAACAGGGCATGGTATGGGTTTGCAGAGTCCTCGTTTCTTGCTATGGCCGTGAATCTTGGGGTGATGTTAGAGATTAAAATGTGACATTAGTACAATGTGTTATTAGATATACATAGGGTGGGAGATGGAGACAAAATTTCTCTCCATGTCCTTGTGAACAAGGTTTTACTGGTACCACACCCTTAATTAGAAATGTAGTAAATGAGACCCTAACCAAAGAAACTAATGGGGCTTTAAAGGTACCAAACCATATACGGCAGAGAGAATATAAGGACAAATCATAAAAAATTGAACACCTTTTATTTGGGTTAAAAAACCACCAACAGGTGGAACATGACCATCAAACACATACATAGAAAATCATAAAATTCAATTATTCAAATGAATGGAACTACAATCAGTAGCCCAGCTACAGTGGTTGTCACCGATGTCCAAGATGTAAGATGGGTGTCATGGGCATCCATTACAAATCACTGGCAGCTACAGCCTAGAGACATGAAGGCTTAGTTATAAGTAGTTTCTGACACATAGGACAATGGTTTTGCATCATAGGCAACAGTAGACATATTGTAGCTTATTATTATTATTTCAGGTACTTATATAGCACCATCAATTTATGCAGTGCTTTACATATATATTGTACATTCACATCAGTCCCTAACCCTCAAGGGGCGTACAATCTAAGGTCCCTAACTTACATTCATACACACACATACTAGGGACAATTTAGAGAGGAACCAATTAACCTACCAGCATGTCTTTGGAGTGTGGGAGGAAACCAGAGTACCCAGAGGAAACCCATGCAGGCACAGGGAGAACATGCAAATTCTAGCCAGCTAGTGCCATGGTTGGGATTTGAACCGACAACCGTAGTACTGCCAGGTGGAAGTGCTAACCATTTAGTTACTGTTCTGCCCAGCTTCAGCATAAAACCATAAATTTGGTACTTTGTTGATAATTCCAAGGTGTTTCAAGGGACAATGCCCACTTCTTCAGGGAAAACAAAACACAGATTACTACAATAAAGCAAAAATGGAACCAAAAACATATTATCAATATATAACCATACAAAAAAATTACACAGAACAATGAAAATAAAGAATAAAAGGCTTAACAGCAATTACCAGTTGACGATACTGATAACCTCCCAAATGGCCCATGAAGGATATATAGGACATGTCAATCGCATCTGGATGGGAAGAGGGCATCCAGCAAATAATGAGTAATCGTCATTCAAGAGAAGATATAAATCCACTTGTAAACAGCAGAGATGTCAATCTAGAAAATTACAGAGTACAGTAGTCCAATGTGTTACTGCAATGATTTTTAGTTCCCGAGCCCCAGAATAAAACCTTTTCCAACCCTTGGCTTTAAAGCCCAACTCTGGGAAATGTGAAAATTCTCCCTTGCATTATCACTGTGCCTGCACTCCAAGGGTTAATTGCTCCACTCCCCCCCGCAGGTGGCGCCCTCTATGCTCTGGTGGTGAACTGTCCCTCTGTGTCATCACATCCAACATGAGGAAGAAGATACAGCGGGGCATTGGAGGAGTGAAGGATTGGGTAAATAGATCTTCTTTTCTATGCTCCCTAGATCTAAATGAGCAGCTAACCCTCGAAGTGAACTGCGATCAACCACATTTTTTTGGAAAGCTGAGTTAAATCTCACTTACCACACCCAGGCGTGATTACTGCTGAACCTGTTAAATCAAGAAATCACCTAACTAGAAGCTGTCTGATAAAGTGAAGTATGCTAAAAGATCTAAAAAAACAGCACATCATGCTGTGATTTAAAGAAACAAAGTAATTGACGGGTATCAGTTTGGAAAGGGTTACAAAGTCATTTCTAAGGTTTTTGGACTCCAGCAAACCACGGTGAGAGCAATTAACCACAAATGGAGAAAACATGGAACAGCGGTGAACCTTCCTAGGAGTGGCTGGCCTACCAAAGTTACTCCAAGAGCACAATGATGACTCATCCAGGAGGTCAGAACAACATCAAATGAACTGCAGGCCTCAGTTAAGGTCAGTGTTCATGATTAAACAATAAGAAATAGACTGGGCAAAAAAGGCATCCATGGGAGAGTTCTAACAAGAAGGCCACTGCAGACCAAAAAGAACCGCTTGTCTCCCATTTTTTAAAAAACAACTTATCTTTAAGACTTTTGGCCAAATATTCTCTGGACTGATGAGACAAAAGCTGAAATTTTTGGAAGGTGTACATCTGGCATAAAACTAAGGCAGTATTTCATAAAAAGAACATCATACCAACAGTCAAACATGAAGGTAGTGGTAGTGTGATGGTCTGGGGCTGCTTTGCAGCTTTAGGACCTGGATGACAGTTGAGCAGAGGACAACAAATGCTTGTTGAGAAAGAAGTCCAGAAACACTGAGTTTGAGTTTTTGCCATTGCAGGCTCTGGGTTCCTGTGCGTGGCTTCTTTCATCTTGTGGCTACGAGTGCACACTCATCACTCCTTTAAAAGTCCCCCTGACCCCATCAGTGGAGCTACATGTCCCATGATGCCAAGTACCACATGTGTACCCTGCTCTAGCTGCTTGCATGAGGCAACCACATATGCAACCCCCCTTCCAGCCTGTTCTGGCTGCCTTGTATAGCATCACAGTGAATGCTATCCTCAAAGGATGCCACGAAGAACCTGAGACACTGGCAAAGAGCCAGGTGGGGGTAGTAATTAATGGAGTGGACTAAAGAAGATGAAAGCTAAGCTTTGAATGTTGGACAGCACTCAACAAAATGGTGAAACCAGCAGAAGGAAGATAGAAAAAAAGGTAAGGTTTATTATCACTTGAAAGTG
The DNA here is from genome assembly GCF_062004578.1 of Staurois parvus. NCBI lineage: Eukaryota > Metazoa > Chordata > Amphibia > Anura > Ranidae > Staurois > Staurois parvus. Next base: position 1,501,033 of record NW_028317822.1, on the reverse strand, counting down.
GTCTTTCACACTTGAATCAAACTTTCATCCTCTTCAAACCCCCTTCCTTCTGAAAAAGATCATCCTTTTTTTAAAATTTTTTTTGTTTTCCGTTGTCGCCTAGGTGAGAATAACTAGGATTTGCACATCAATGATCCTAGGAGGCATTGGCTTCAATTCATTGAAGGAGTAGGGAAGCAGGCCTGGAAAAGCATTATTGGGAGCCTGCTAACAGAACACAGAAGAGGCAGCTGCATCCCAATGACGTCATGGAGGAAGATGGCAACACGGGGTCTCAGCATTGTCAGTGAGAAGTGGATAACAGCAGGACAATGCTGGGTCTGTTTTTGGGGTAGGTGCAGTAATGACCTGAGGCCCAGAGTGCAGAAACCAGTGTATTGAAGAACTTGTGGAACAGTACAACAGCCCAGCCAAGGACTTTCAGTCAATGCAGAGGAAAGTCAGCAGTAGTAGGCCTGAGCTGAGGAGACCACTTGCCTAGGAAGGTAGTGTGTGGCGTGGCCAATCTAACCCAAGAGGGAGCTTGAGGAAGTGTAGACGTAACCTCTGCTCTTTCCCTACTCCTCAGGAACCTTAGATCATCGTTCTTTAAAGTTGGGCTTTAAAAATAATTAAAGTGACCCCTAAACTGCCCAAACCAAGGAAACAGTTCAGATCCTAAGGTGTGAATAAACTGATGCCCTCAACCCAGATACCTTGGACAAATATCTTAGCAATAGGATGATCTTAGGTTCCAGCCCTACACTTTCATTTTTTCTAGGCTTGCACACCACATGCATGACCAGGGGGAGGGAGAGGGGGATGATAGGGATATTTTAAAATTGGGCTTTAAAAAAATTGACGTGACCCCTAAACTTCCCAAACCAAGGAAACAGTACAGATCCTAAGGTGTGAAGAAGCTAATGCCATCAATCCAAATACCTTGGCCAAATATCTGAACAATAGGATGATCTTAGATTCCAGCCCTACCCTTTCATTTTTTCTAAGCTTTCACACCACATGCATCACTGAGGGGGGGCAGGTAGGATTATTTTAAAATTAGCTTTAAAAAAAATTTAAGTAACCCATAAATTGACCAAACCAAAGAAACAGTGCAGATCCTAAGGTATGAAGGAGCTGATGCCCCCAGTCCAGATAACGTAGCCAAATATCTTAGCAATAGAATGATCTAAGGTTCCCTTTCATTTTTTCTAACCCTTCACATCACATACATGACCAGACTGCAGTACAATAGGGTCACATTAAAGTTGGACTTTAAAAAAATTAAAGTGACTCCCAAACTGTCATGGATTCTTTTTAATTGGCTGTATTTATTATGAACTTGTCAATCTTTGTACAACGAAAATGTAACATGTTTGTTTCACATTGACCTCATTATCTGGTAACCAAGAAGGATGTAGCCACAAGATGTTTGCTCCCTGTAGACAATCATACGCCCTTGGACTTTGTCCGTCCTTGTTTCTTGCGAATTATTTGAAGCTGGCACCAAGATCTCTTATCTTTCTTGAACATGAAAACCTCATCAATGGCACCTTACCTTACCCTTGTCTCTCTCCCTACCTGACCTCTCAGAAACATCACATTTAATTGTCAAGGCTTTGCCTTTTCCAAACGGTCAACAACAACACCTATTTCTTACACGTTTCGATTCCCCCATAACGTGCAAACACAGACTGCATATTCCTAAATGCAGCACTGGAAAGTTACTTTATTAAAGCGGGGAGTCTATGGTCTAAATTGAATTATGTCTCAAATTTATACCGTTCATTTTGCCTCTCTCAGGAGCTCCTCTCCAACTTTCTCTTGTGATAAAGAAAACCATTAGCTTCTGTCAGAACCAGAAGGAAGGAGATCATTTTTATTGAAATAAGAACGGAACGATAGTGTCAGCCACTGAGTCCGACAGATAAAATATTACATCTAATAAACATGGTACGTATGGGATTAGACAAGGGTGCTCAGAATAGCTGAACAGCCTGCTGTAGTTAAAAAAACATTAGTATGGCATTGGGAAAACAATATACATTCAAATAAAGTCATTTACATAGTGACAGAGAGGCGTAATGAAAAAAATAACAGCCAGATAGCGAGATGTCACGTGTCGGCAAAGGGTTAATGATTAAAATGCAACTTTATTGTTCCAGATTTTATACGGTCTAAAGATCTGAATGCAAAATGAGGGGATTTGAGGTTTTTCAAGGCTCTGGGTTCATTTTCATCTGAGCAAGTCGATCACCAGAAGATGAGGAGAGAAATATTCACACGATGGGCATTACAGTGCAATGCACAGTTCTGTTTCCAGAATATTGTTCGGATAAAGTATGGACATCTTTTATCTGTTTGATGGAAAGTAGAAGAGATGCCCATTGCCATGATGGGTTTTGTACACCTCAACAATTTTCCTTTTGACTGATTTTATTGCACAATGATGGGAATGTTTGCCAGCGCTTGCACAGAACAGGGCAGGTTTCTGGGCTGGTAGAGCTTAGGCACTGCACTTTTAGGCCTTTAGGTCAACCCACTGTCTCCTTGCCAAAACAGTCCCGCTTTAGTTATGTGGGTGATCCATCGATACACATTGAAGGTACAGTAAGTGATGTAAGCAGCTATAAGAACATTCACTTGTCTGTCCAACCTTCAGCCTTGTTCTATCATCAACCCCTTGAAGGAAATGTTTACCATCATTTGGCAATTTCGTGCGGGCATTTAAGCACTGCAGCACAACTGATTGGCTCCATGTGTTGCTCCTGCTTCTCCCAGTCTAAGCTCTGCTGTATGGGGAATGACAAGAGGCTGATACAAAGTCAAATTTGGCACCATTTAGCAGCTGCCAGGAAGTCGGGGTAAAAATTCTGAGCCCCCCTTTTGGTCGAAACCATGTGATCAGTGCCTCTGACTTGGTCACAGGACTGCAACAGGAGAAGAACTGAAAAGATTCCTAAAGACAGGTTGGAATTTCTGAACTGAACTAGGGTTCATTTTGTAAGAGAAGGATTACTTTTGAGGTAGGTGTGTGCTTTTGGACTCACCATACAAGTTACCATCTCCAGGGGCAGACTGACAACTCATGGGGACCCCGGGCAATAGGGGATCATGGGGCCCCTGTGTCCTTGCCCAAACTCAAAAAAGCCTATGAAAAAGGTACCAGGGGCATCTCATGGGGCCCCCTACTGACCCCGGGCCCTCGGGCAGTGGCTGAGTTTTCAAATGGTCAGTCCGCCCCTGCATCTGACCATTCAATCTCCGCACAATCAACTTTAGATTTACCAATACTAAGTAATCTGAGGACCTACCTAAACTATCCAATCAAGCAGTACCTGCACTACACATGTTGGCAGATCTAAAGGAGATTGTAACATGTATGGTGAGCCTTAGGTTTTCAAATTTGGAGTGAACCTTAGATGTGGTCAAATAAAGTTCCTTATACATACAGAAAAAGTTTTTTTCCGTCAAACCCAATAACTGCGCATTGTTTAAAGATGCTTAAAAATTGTATTTGCTTTATTGTTTGCACTATCTCCAAGCTAACTTTCAATTATGTCATAAATATAAATTCTTCCCGACATTCCCGTTATTCCCTTTGTTTAGCACAAAGCAACGAAACTTTATACACAAATCCGCTTCATCTCTACTCGTTATTTGAATGGAATTTAATTCAATTTAATTAAGTATTTGATGTAGCCAAATGAACAGCGCCTCTGAGTCAATCACAGGGCTCCGCTATTTTCCGCTTTGATATCAAATTCTGAAATTGAATTATTTCAATTGTTTATTGAATCACACGCTTGAAATTCACCAGTTACCGTCCTGACAGGTTTTTAAGCAGAAGTGCAAATTGAAACCCTTACATTTTGTATACCTCGCGGAATATCTTTACTTCAGTCCCAAACAGCCACCGTAGAGCTACTTTCTCTTATACTTGTGTTGTTTTCAAATATCTGCTTCGGTTAGGGGGAAAAAGACTCTTCAATTTAAGTTATATCAGTAATTTCTAGTTTAATGTATTTGTGGACCCCTTTCTCAAAGGGGTCTATGTTAGAAATAATACATGCTAATGGATGCATGGATGGATGGATTTATGAATGGATAGATGGATTGATTTAAGGATGGATGGATGCATGGATGAATGGATTCACAAACTGACTTATGAAGGGATAAATTAATAGATAGATGAATTAATGGATGGATGGATTGGTAAATGGATGGAAGATAGATAGATAGATAGATAGATAGATAGATAGATAGATAGATAGATAGATACGAATGGATGAATGAATGGAAGAATGGATGCATGTGGATGAATGGATGGATGGATTGATACATAGATGGATACATGGATGAATAAATTGATTGATTTATGAACAGACAGACATACAGATGGATAAATGGATTGATTTATGAATGGATGGATGCATTGATGTATAGATGGATGGATAGATAGATGCATGAATAAATGGATGGATAAATAGGTGTGTGGGTGGATATATACATGAATAAATGGATGGAGAGACAGATGGATGGATGAATTAATGTGGGTGAATGGATGGAATGTGAATGTGGGTGAATGGGTGGATGGATTTATGAATGGATTTATGGATGGATGGATGGATAAATTGATGGATACATGGATGAATGGATAGATGGATGGATAACTGGATGAATAAATGGATGGATGGATGAACAGACAGACTGACTTATAGATTAATGAATGGATGCATGAGTCAATGGATGGATTTATGGATGGAATGACTTATGGATGGATGAACGGATGCATGCGGGTGAATGAATGGATTTATGAATGGATGGATAAATGAACAAATAAATTGACGAATGAATGGATGGATTTATGGATGGACTGACTTATGGAATGGATGCATGTGGGTGAATGAATGGATTTATGAATGGATTTATGGATGGATGGATGGATAAATGAACAAATGGATGCATGGATTCATACATGGATAGATGGATGGATGGACAGACAATGATATGCAGTGAATGTAACATTTTATCTTAGCAAAATAAAAAAAAAATAGTGGTGAAAACAGGAGATGCAGCTGGAAGAGATGGATGCATGGCTGGACAGATAGAACACATCAGTATATATTCTGAGTAATAGGCCTTGCTTTCTTTTGCTAAAAACAAATGTTGCCGTGAGTTGACCAGGCAAAGATGACATGGTGCATAGTGGATGTTTAACCTAATTAGATCCTGCAGAAAATCTGTTGTCATCCATCTCACTGGCCTTAACAGGGAGAAGAGCCAGCTTATGTAATGAACAAATACATTTGCCCCATTTATATGTATTATTACAAACTATATGCAGAAAATATGTTTTCAAAACAATATCACATGCTAATAAGGTGAATGGTATTTGGCTGATCTTTTTTTGCATGCGTATAAGAAAAAAAAATTATAAAGACTTTTTAAGTGTCTCCCCTTATAGAGATTATAGGCCCTATAAATTCCGAATGCCCGTGGGTACAAGTGCATAACAGGAAATCCTACTCTCTTTTTTTAAAAACTTGTGTATAAATATGTAAAAATGCAGCAAAAACACCTACAAATAGGCAGGTATATTTTTTATATTTTTATCAACCCCTGTGTCTCATAACTTGCCAAATATCTATGTGTTGAACAGAAAGAGCAGTGACAGTGCATGCAGACAAAAAAAAAATCAATCTTTTTTGCATGGGCAGATAAAGATGACACAATGAGAATGAAAAAGACAGAGACGGAGAGAGAGGGAGGAAGAAAGAGAATCTAGGAGATAGAAAACAGCGTCCCTGCAGTGATGGATAGCTTGCGTAAACGTGTCAGGATGGTATTATGCAAATTAGCAGCCAGCCTGAGAGTTGCTCTGGTGATTATAGAGGATGTGAACAATGCCCGGGTCCCCAGACACGAGCGTGTCTTGTTATTTTCTTTCCCTCCAACTACCCTTGGGGTGGATTCTTCCTGACCCTAGTCCTTCACAGAAGAAATGTACAAGAAATAAGTTTATGCTACGAGGAGGAAAAAAAAAAATCTCTAAACAGCTCGCAAATGCTGGCGATGACATTCTGGGGAAAAAAAACACGGACTGATATATTTGTAGAACATGCTAAGACTCCTGACGCTAGAACCTATCAATGTACGTAACATTCTTTTTGCTCAAAAGGTCAGTGGCCAACAAAAAGAGGAAAAAAAACTCGACTCCATAAATTCTATGGAAGAGAAAATAGGTTTGGTGATGGCTTGGCTGTTGACTTTCATACGCCTTGTTCCTGGTCTACATTTTTTAGGACGCCCTTTCTAAAGTCAAAAACCTACACTCTTCCTCTGAACTTATGGGGATTAAAGGAATGTTTATTTTATTTTTATAAGAGCAGGTAATATGGATAAATGTAACACTGTTCAGTTTACCAGATCTTAGGTGTAGTAGGTGCATTTTTTTTTTCCCAGGCTTATTTTTTTTTTTAACCATGACATTATACCATTCCCTAAAGTTTCGAAAGGATAGGAGTGCCACACCAACTTGTAAAGTCCTTTAAAAAATGTGTATTTGTTTTGTAATAGCCATCTTGTTTCGGGGGCTCTGCACGCCCCCTTCATCAGGGCTAAAAAAAAATAATAATGTAGGCACCTGGATTGGGAAAGCCCTGATGAAGGAGGAGTGCTAAGCCCCCGAAACAAGCATGTTGGCTTTTACAAAGTAAATAAAAATATTTCAAAGGAGTATACAAGCCTTTGTCTGGTGCTCCTATCTTTTCAAAGTTTTAGTAAACTCCTATGGGGGTCCAGCAAAGCCCACAGTTGCTGGTGAGCAGCTTCTAGGACCATAAACTGCTCTCTGCATTTTAACACATCTCCATATGGTTCAGCACTTCTACATTCCCTGTCCTAGGGTGATAACATTCAATCACTTTACTCTATCTATGGAGGTCATTATTGTCACCCGAGGACAGGAAGTGTGTTACTGGCATAATTTTCCCTCTATGTTCCTCTCCATAGGTGCTCTGTAGTCTACAGAGTTAAACATGGCAGAGCTGATAAGACTGCACAAAGAAGATTTCCAGGTATGGATATCTTATGCATAGTTACTTTGGTCCAGTTTGCCTATACCATACCTGGCTGATGCCCCTGGAAGCAATCAGAGGCATTCACTAAAGGAAAGAAAAGAAAAGGAGAGATGGGAGAGCCCTTTTGGTGTAGCAGATTACTGGTGAGGTGTATATATGATGTTTTAGGAGTAAATTTAGGTATGACATACATTTATTAAGGATGAGAGCAACCAGGGGAAGTGATAGACACAACCTTCCAATTACACTTGTGGGTAATGTAATTGTCTCTATGCAGGGTGGAAAAAATTGCTCTTGATGCCTGTGGGAATCTACTTCTACGTCCTCAATGGAGATATCAGAATAAGATGGATAAAAACTAGTAGAAAAAAAAAGAATTCCAGGTATGGATATTTTATACATACTTACATTGGCCTAGCCTGAACCAGTGTAATAATGTCTATACTATACCTTGCCAATGCTCCTGGAAGCTATTTAAGTAGACACCACTGCTCTAGTGATCAGAGAAAGACAATCTCTTAGCATGGGATCCTGAGCAATTGGAAATCACTGGAGCAGTAGTGTCTACTTCAGTGTTTTCCAGATTCTATTGGGCATCGGCCCGGTATGGTATAGGCATAAGTACACTGGTCCAAGCTGGGCCAATGTAACTATATATAAAATATCCATACCTGGAATTCTTCTTGTCCACCAGTTTTTATCCATTTTATTCTGATTGAGGACCTAGGAGTGGATTCCCACAGGCATCGAGAGTGATTTCTTTCTACCCTGCATAGAGACAATTGTATTATCCACAAGCGTACTTGGAAGGTTGTGTCTACCATTTCCCCTGGTTACTCTCATCCTCAACAAATGTAAGTCATACCTATACTTATTCCTAAAACATCACATATCTACAACATCACCAGTAATCTGATACATCCAAAGAGCTCTTCCATCTCTCCTGGTCTTTTCTTTCTCTTGGTGGTCACCTCTGAGTGCTTCTTCTTTTTTAATCTACCCTTGAGTATAAGCATTCCACAGACTAGTAGCAAAAGTGAAAATTTTGAAGCATCTGCTCAGGTTTCATCTTTTAAATAAATATAGGATTCTCGTTGCTTGCTATGGGTAACAAGATCACTTTTGCTCCATGTTTATTCATCAGCCTTTAGGACTTGCTGTGGACAACAGTTCCATTTCTGTCCTAGAATTCCTTGCGCTTGTCTTGGTAGAACAGTCCCATAATGCAAAGGGAAGTGTGCAGGGAAAGTCCCCAGGGGACAGAATACAGATCAATTATCTTAAGTCTAGGCCAACTTTGTGACTCGCAGTCTCCTCTGTGATTCCTGTTTGAACTCCCCGTCATTGTCCCTCAGCTGCTGTAATAACTCACGTTTTGTTTAATTAGCTCTCAATAGAGAAGAATATTTACAGTATATTTATGTTCGTACTTGTTATGCATTGTGTATGCCACTTGTAAATGAAGATTGAATAACCTATAGTAAGTAATGGCTCTTCAGCACAGTTTGTTGGTTGTATACCTGGGAGCCTTCAGGTTTGGATCTTGAGTATGACAGAGATGGACAATCTTGTGTGTGGTTTCTTAAGTGGGAGTATCCACTCACCTTGCGGGTATAAAGATAAAATTATAAGGAACGGAACTAGATATTATAATAAAGTAAAAAAAATATAAAAGATTTTCTGTATGATATCAAAGTGGTCTTGATGTGTCAGGTGGCAAATACCATTGTCGGTAACTTTACCTCAATTTCATGTTTTGATTGCACATATCAACAGCTAGTTGTAGCTACTTTGTGTGTTTGAGATTTATTGCTTTTATAAAAAATAAATATCATAAAAGCCTTGTGATTTTCTTTCAGCTGTCCTGCCCTTGCTATGCATATGTAAAGAAAAAAGCTATAGACATCTTTTCAGGTCATACTGGTACCCAATAGGACTGGTGATGATGATGATTTTAACAGCCTGGTGAAGGGGTTATATATTGGACAATCCACTGGAGGGTTGTAATCATAAAAAGAATAAGAACCACAGATCTAGTACATGCTGTGCATCAATTGTCTATCCCCCCAAAAATCCCCAGGACCATTCACTTTGCAGAGGTGCATCTTGTCTGTAACTTATGCATCAGCTGTGAACACTTAGATTCGTTGGTTGGAGAAATTGGTACGCCCTCTCCATTCACCAAGATGTTTCAAAATCACAAACTTTTTTTTAGGGTGAGTCTTGTTTAAACTAACTATATCAATTTTAAATGCATCAAATTCAAATTGATAATATAGATTGACTCCATTATATATTTACTACATATTTGCCACCTTTCAAATGATACTGTTATACTTCAATGACGTATCTACTCAGATGGCAGATTCTTAAGGTCTCATTGTTTTTGGCATCTGTATCACAGATGTATTAAATTCCAGAAACCAGGCATAAATTCTGAGGTACATTACATTCCTGTAATCAGTGAAGATACAACTTAAAAAACTGCTAAATGACAGCTGTTAGGTGAATGTAGCTCTGGTACATTATACCATCCCATATGATTTCAGACAGCCCATTGTGAAGAGAGACTACATATTCAATCCTAGAGTGTTTCTTAATTCTCATTGCTGCTTTTCCAGTATATACCACTAATGACCCTTATTACCCTTATAGCCAGTGAAGACTGTGCCATAGCTTAAAGAAGCTCAAGGACCATTTGTATGAAATGTTCCCAACTATGGGTGGTTTACATCACAAGATGCCCATGGAGCTAGGCTTATTAACCATCCCTAATAATGTTCATTATATTCATGACATAAAATTTCTTCAATTTGCCATCTCTAAATAATGAAAAATATTAGCTATGGATTCCAAGTACAGGCCCTTGCCTTCCAAAAGTTTTGGATTTTTTTCAGTTAATTTTTGTACACCAGACAATGGTCACCAGAACCAACAGAAAAGATTAATCTTCCCAGAATGGACATAGACAGCAATAAAAATGTACCAGTGGTTTTAATTCTTCCACATTCTGTCCAGAAATAAAAAAAATATTTTGGCTATACAAGATAAAGTACTGCATATTTAATATAATATATACACTGCTCAAAAAAATTAAAGGACCACTTTGACAACACATTAGATCTCAATGGGGATAAATATCATGCTGGATATCTTTACTGATATGGACTGAGTAATGTGTTAGGAACGTAAGGATGCCCCATCGTTTGATGGAAATGACAATTATCAACCTACGAGGACTGAATTCAAAGACACCCCAAAAATCAAAGTGAAAAAATAATGCAGCAGGCTAGTCCATTTTGCTGAAATTTCATTTCATTCTAGGTTTTATTGTCAAGGCTTAATTGAACAACCTGAAGTTAGAAACTGATTGGCTACTGTACACAGCTGCACGAGATTCTGGGTACACCAGTTTTAGTAAATCTCCCCCAAAGTCTTCCAGGGGCCAATGGATTGAGCCATAGAACTCATCAGGGAACTTGAGATTTGACGCACGTGTGAAGAAAACTTCTCTGTTGCCATTGGCAGTCCTCTTGGCAAGCCACATGTTCTTCACAAAAAATCCAATCCATTAATGTGAGCAGCAGGGGTGGACTGACCATTCGAGCACTCGGGCACTGCCCAAGGGCCCGGGGTCAGTAGGGGGCCCCATGAGATGCCCCTGGTACCTTTCCTTGGCTTTTTCATAGGCTTTTTTGGGTGTGGGCAAGGACACAGGGGCCCCATGATCCCCTATTCCCCTGGGGCCACATGAGTTTACAGTCCGCCCCTGGTGAGCAGTGATTTGGTGTGCACTGAGTTTTTTCATGTCTAATGTATGGCTCACCAACAGGACTGGCAGCGGCCAATGGGGAATCTTTTGCTTCTGATGCAATTCCGGGTGAATAAGGTCCCTGGTTCCCAGCTGAGTGTTGTAGGTCCATCTGTGTCCATCCAGTAGTAATGTGGGGACTGTCAGAAGGAACCACGGAATGAATGGGGGGCACACAACTGACACTCCCAAAGATGTAGAAATTAGGTTCTTCAGCAGGTCACAGAGGCATTGTCCATCAGAGAACATGATCAACCAAATGTGAGCATATAAGGTGAGAGTTAGGCTACATGTACAATGGAACTCCCCTAGAAGTTAACTCTCCTGGCAGCAGAAAAAGACTAAACGCAGCAAAAACGCACAAATAAACACTTAGATGTTTATTCATTTCAATGGCCCGAGTACTGGCCATAGAAATGAATAAACAGATAGCGCTCAGATGTGTTTACACGCATTTTGCCGCGTCTGGCTTTCAGGAACGCTTAACTGGCTGTAAATTTGGCTGCTCCTAAACTCAAGCAAAAGTCTATGTGTGTATGGACACATAGGCTTTTATTGAGTTGAGTTCAGGGACTTTGGTAAAGAAACACCAAAAGCTCCTAAACTCACGTTGTGGAGCAGCAGTGTTCATGAACTTATTGAGGGATTGGAACTGCTAATGCAGTTTTTACATTTTTTCTTTTTAATGAAAACCTTACAGAGCAAAGCAATAGGTACACTTTAACGTCCCCCTCTTCAGCAGTATATCCTTTTCTTCACCCCCAGATTAGTTCCAATACATGTATCTATGAAGGAAGCCAGGTGTAATCACAAGTTTACATACAGCTTACTCTCCCCACCCCCAATACTAGGCCAATCACCAAGAAACAGGATTGTCACATGGAGTAATTCATATGTTCATTCATACGGGAAAGTACCGGGTGTTTTCTTTGCTCCCCTGAATATATTGTAACCATGGTGGAAGGAATTGAGAATATATGTTGCATTAAAGTATATGTGAACCATTACCTGTTAATACAACCTATTCAGTTAAAAATAGAGATGCAAAGCAAAACATTGGTGTATATATTAAAATATATATATAAAAAATATATATATATATATATTTCTTTTTTTACAAGTGATAACATCACCTCTTTTCTCAGCTGCATAAAGGACTTAGAGAACTGGGGGAGGAGACTGCAGGGGGCATGTCAGCAAGAGGCAGAGAAAAAGCAATACATTGATCTTCCTAGTGAATGTATGTGCAAAGGGGCATGTCAGCACTTTTCTTGGTCATTGGAGGACAGGTAGAGAAACAAAAAAACAAAAAGTCAGCGCATGCAGATTCGCCAAATCCTAATGCCAGGGGACACAGGAGAAGTTCATAATAAAGTCCAATATCATATGATACAATGCAAATGAGTCCATATAGCACTAGGGCAAGCTCCTGTGGCTGTAGCAGGCTCTGGGTGAAGATACAAAAAGGAGAAAAAAAGCGCCTCTAAGTGCAGTATGTAAAACATTTATTGAGGAACAATGTAAAAAACAGTCACATAGTGAAGGGATAAAAGAAGCTTATGGTGAAGGGAAGAGATTATGTTTGAGAAGGGAGCGTGCTTTTGCCTTCTAGTGGCTTTGTGCATGCTCTGAAATGCTTTGCATTGCACGTTGGTCTCCCTCATGTCTTCACGCTGACGTCGATGTTGCGTTCCAGGGTGCATTGCAAAATCCATCTTCCAAGACATGCCGGTCGGCTTCTCATGTACATCCAGAGTCTCCTTCACGTGGACCACGGTTATTACAGCAAGGACTCGGCCATGTCTTCTATTTTATATACTTAAGCCTCCTTTATTCCTTTACCATGTGAGTGTTTTTTACATTGTTCCTCAATAAATGTTTTACATACTGCACTTAGAGGCGCTTTTGTTCTCCTTTTGTATTGGAGGACAGGCAGACTGTGCTCCTTGCACAACCAAAAAACTGACCACGCTGAAATGGATGTGCTCCCATGCCTGGTATGGTCAGTTTAAAATAGAAAAGCAAAGGGACTGTCAGGATCAACAAGTATTTCACACCAAGGAAGAAATACAAAGAGAACAGGATACCTTTTAACACAAGTACATGGTACAACAGGCACAAATCAGTAATATGAAATGCTCAGGTAACATACCGTTTAAATCAGACTTCATGGACAAAACACTGGTTTACTTTAACCTCCCTGGCGGTATTCTCAAATGTGTAGTTTGGGGCTACCTTTCAGTACAAAAAGCGGTAACCCTGAGCTATACTCAGGATTAACTTGAAGCGTAGCTCAAGAATCCCTTTTGCACTTAGCTTGTTCTTCGCTCCTGCAATGTCCCCCCTGCAGTGTCCCCGGCCATCTCCTCCGGCAGATGTCGGCATCCATCTTCCAGGTTCCGTTCCCTGCGAGCGTCGGGATGTACAGGGGACGGAACCAGCGGGAAATTTAAAAATGTTAAAAAGTGACATTCACTGAATACACTAAAATCACATAGTATAACTTTCCTGTATCAAACCATTTCACATACATTTTGTACCGAGTGCTTTGTCCGGCGCCCTGCCTGCATTTTTACTGTTCTTTCTGCCTGGAAACTGAGAAATGTCCATGGCGTCCAAAAAGCGTCCCTTTAGGTCAAAAGCGGTTTTAGACCGGCTAGAGAACAGCGATAGTAAATTAGAACCACTTGCAGAATTGAGTGATAATGATTCGTGGGGGAAATTCGTCATCAGACACTGAAAATGATTTTTGTGACTAAGCTCAGTGATGTGCGACCTTGGCGCTATATTTCAAATTTCAGTGTTTTTGGTATTATTATATTATTGAATTAAATTTATTATTATATTATTATTTTTATGATTATTATATTCTAATTTATGATTTTGTGTTTCAGATTTTATCATACCCGGGATGTTTACTAGACTCTTGTTCGGACAGATTTCAGTGAGTTATTCCTAAAAATGACAGGCCTACAATAAAAAAAAGGCCTATTTCCATGCAAAAAAATGTACCGCTTTGAGCACAGAAATATTGACATACAGTAAGCAGACCACTAGGGAGGTTACAGTGGAACTCTAGGAAAAAATGTAAGCAACACTCTTTGTTCCTGCTATGAAATTGTAAAAATTAGAAAAAATAAGTATAGTTTTTATAACATATTCTATAAATGTATGGCCATCCAGTCTGTCTCAGGTCTCTGTTTTTTCTCCTTGTGGCATAGCCTACATCTACCATGTCTCGGCCTGATGTCTATGTTACAAATCTCTGCATTTTTACAGCAAATTATTCTTTCTATTCCCTTTGCATTTACAAAATTATTCTCAATATTTTAACCATTTATTTTTTTTTTCATTTTTCTTTTACAGAACACCTCCTGATTGCAATCAGAAACCACAATGGTTTCGTACATTGTAACAGTAAAAGGGTATGCGTCCAATTGAAAGAAAAAGGGCCATATACGTTTGTTATTATTAGTTTTTATTATTTCAGACTCCATTTAATGAACAGAAAAAAAAGAGCTATTCGGCAGCAGATAATGCAAAGCGAATACCAGCGGGATAATGATAACTGTTGATAGCCTTGTGGGACAATCAAGACAGATTTATTTGGAAATTGCATTTCATTTGTTCGCATTACTTAGTATAAAATTTATCTCCAAGGCAAATTCTTCCTAAAATATTTGAGATGCGGTTATTAGACGTAATAGTACCCACACCTATGTACAATGCAATGGAATATCTCCAGAGGATATCTTAATTAGATCCTTTAGCCAGAGCTGATGTTGACCGAGCCCCAAAGGTTTAGACTATTGTGTTTTTAGCTTTGATTTGCCTAATGCGTTGCACTTGTTTAGGACGCAAGGAGAGTGTTATTATGTATCAAGGGAGATACTGATACCTGGCCAATTAGTAAGAATGTAACCAAGAATCCCAAATATATGAGCAGGGAATCACTCCTATATCCACTTGGTCAAAGGCTGGGGGAATATCCTTAAAGCAAAAAGTGTAGGCAAATTTAAATGACCCCTATTTAGCTAAATTAAATGTATATATAGAAATTAAAAGTATATAGTAAAACATTCTTAAAGGAAAAGTAACTCTGTCTCTCTTTATATTAGCCTCTTGTAGCTTTCTGCACTACAGAATTAAAGTGGTTGTAAACCCTTACATATACAACAAACAAAAAGCACCAAAAGGATATTGCATCTTGTAGGCTAACAACAGCAGTATTTATTCTGGATGTAAAAAGTGTCCCCAAACCCTGTCCACTCTTCCCCCTCCACCCTAAACCAATCCCCCCACCCACATTCAAACCCACCCCCCCCAGCCAACCACCCCCTGGATTGACCCCCACCCCACACTAGGGCACCCGGGGCCACAGCCACCCACACCCACACCCACTCTGGCCTCTCCAGAGGGGGACATCTCAGGATAGGGGGACATGATCCCTTCTTCACAGACGTCATCCTATCCTGAGATATCCCTCTTTGGAGACATGCATGCTGGCTTCCACGCTCCGTTTGTGAAACAATGTGGGGGAAGGGTGATGGAGCAGGGTCAGCGCATGCTGAAGCACACAGTGTGCAGAAGTCACCAACTGTCTGCAGAGTCAATAGCTAAAAACTTACAATCTTCATGTGGCCTTTAAATCAGCACAACAACAGTGTGTAGAGCGCTTCATGGAATGGGTTTCCATGGCCAAGCAGCTGCATCCAAGCCTTACATCACCAAGTGCAATGAAATGAGTTGGATGCAGTGGTGTAAAGCACGCCGCCACTGGACTCTAGAGCAGTGGAGACGTGTTCTCTGGCGTGATGAATCACGCTTCTCTGTCTGGCAATACGATGGACGTGTCTGGGCTTGCCAGGAGAACGGTACTTGCCTGACTGCATTGTGCCAAGTGTAAAGTTTGGTGGAGGGAGGATTATGGTGTGGGGTTGTTTTTCAGGGGTTGGGCTTGGCCTCTAAGTTCCAGTGAACAGAACTCCTAAGGTGTCAGAATGCCAAGACATTTTGGACAATTTTATGCTCCCAACTGTGTGGGAACAGTTTGGGGATGGTCCCTTCATGTTTCAACATGACTACGCACCAGTGTACAAAGCAAGGTCCATAAAGACATGGATGAACGAGTTTGGGGTGGAGGAACTTGACTGGCCTGCACAGAGTCCTGACCTCAACCCCATAGAACACCTTTGGGATGAATTAGAGAGGAGACTGCGAGCCAGGCCTTCTCATCCGACATCAGTGCCTGACCTCACAAATGCACTTCTGGAAGAATGGTCAAACCTTCCCATAGACACCCTCCTAAACCTTGTGGACGGCCTTCCCAGAAGAGTTGAAGCTGTTATAGCTGCAAAGGGCGGGGCCAACTCAGTATTGAACCTATGGAATAAGACTGCGATGCCATTAAAGTTCATGTGTATGTAAAGGAGGCGTCCCAATACTTTTGGCAATATAGTTTGTATAAAAGTCCACAGAAGGGTTTCTCTTCTTGCAGAGCTCTCCAGCCTCTCCTAGTGCGCCACACCAGACCCCAGATAAATCTTCTTCTTATCCATCTGCCTGAGGGAATCCCTGGGCAAGGACATCCAGTGCCTGCCACAGTAAGGAGCTAATCAGGTTTTCCTCTTAACTGGCCCAGGGGGTGCTCTCCTGTGAGCTGGTGTAGGTAAGTGGTTGCCTTCAGGCCTTCTGCTGGGCTGGCTCTTTTCCTGGCTCTACAGGTGGTCCTTGCTCTGGGGGAAGGTGAGGCAGATTAATCCTCCTTTGCAGCTTCCTGCCTGTAGATACGCCCCTTCCCACTTGGCCCACTCCCAGGCTCCTGCATATCAGTCATACTTAAAGGCTTCTCTGGTCCCATGCCAAACCTCCTGCTTGAGGATTGGCCATAATCCCTTGTGTATGCAGACCAGCCCCCACTGCGTCTAGAATCTTCTCCAAGATTCTAGAGCATGGGGAGGTTTCAAGGAACTGATCTGCAGAATCTCTCAGCTCTGACCTAAATTTGACCCAGCTGAATGTTGCCGAGGTTGCTACTCAGCCTTTCTGTCTAAAAAAAAAATCAGCTAGCTCCCCCTAGTTAACTAGGAGGGTGCTAAAATCATAACCCTATCAATAATAAGGGTACACTTTAAAGGGTGCAATTTCTATCATTTCAATGGGCTTTTGTTTGCTTCAAGTGAGCTTGATATTCTCATACAAGTCTATAGGAATGTCAAACCTGGTTAAAGCAGGTCAAATTCCGGTCAGCAGGAGGCCATTTGCAGATCATATTCACCCCAATGATTTCTAAATGATCTCAGAAGCATCTTAATCAAATCAATGTCAAACTAATGCCATTGACACAAGCTCAAAGCTCAAAGCCCATCGACATGAGCCCTTACTTGGTTTAGATAGCTATATTTATGTGTTTAAGGGGTCCATTTTAAAAGCAGCTGCATGACCTTTGCACAGATATATAAGTACTTTAAAAAAGAACAAAAACACACCACATTTATAGGGCACAGCAGTGTGCTTTACAAATGAATAACAAAATTATTTTTTTTTTTTAAAAAACAGCAGGAGGTCATCACAGTCACTTGACCTGCCTAAATCATGTGACATTCTCTCCTCCCCTCCAGCAAAGCGTTGTCTGGTGCCAACATCCATTTTCATTGGCCATGCCAGGATGACATAACTCCTGAACATCCAGGCAGAAGGCTGCCTGTTTGGTCATTTTATATTTTATGTAAAGTTCCACTTTAACCACTTCAAAATCAAGCCAAATCTGACATTTTTCACATACATGTAAAAATGTAAATGTAAAAATGTCACAGGATATTTACACGGCAGTCTTTAAAAAACACATTTTCATGAAAAAATACACTTTAACCCTGGAAGGTTACCCCCCCCCCTTCCTGACCAGGCCATTTTATGCTATCTGATGCTGCGCTATTTCAATTGGTAATTGCATGGTCAAGCATCTCTGTACCCAAACGAAAAAACATGGCATGTTTTAAAACTGTGCACACTGGTGCAACGGCAACAAACTACATTTTTAATATCCATAGGTCACAAATTTTTTTTTTTAATTATTTATCACTTTTTTTGTTATCACAGGGAATGTAGATATCCCCTGTGATAGCAATAGGCAGTGACAGGCAGGGGCGGACTGACCATTTGGAAACTCAGGCACTGCCCGAGGGCCCTGGGTCAGTAGGGGGTCCCATGAGATGCCCCAGGTACCTTTTTCATAGGCTTTTTTGAGTTTGGGCAAGGACACAGGGGCCTCATGATCCCCTATTGCCCAGGTGCCCCATGGGTTGTCAGTCCACCCCTGGTGACAGGTACTCTTTTCTGAGAAATCTGGGGTCTATTTGACTTTAGATCTCTTCCCTCCCTTTAAAGCTTCTGATCGCACCAAGATCGGTGTAACCAGATGCTTTCCCAATTAGAAAATGGTGCTGTTTATATCCGGCGAAAAGGAAATGATGAAATGATTGTAGCTTCTGGTTTCTGAGATCATAGAGATATTTGGAGCCATTCCGGTCTCCAATCAGTTCTATGGACAGCCGACGGAACCACCGGCTGCATTCTTGGGTTCCCCAGTGAGACGGGAGAGCCCGAGAAAGGGCGTATCCCCTGAAGATCCCCTGAAGAAACACATTGGGAGGGGCCTTATGTGATGATGTTACAACGCCATTTCCAGGACTTGGGAGGGGCCTTACGTGATGATGTCACAACGCCATTTCCAGGACTTGGATCGGTGGCTCTCTTAGTAAATCTGGACTGCTTATTTACATTACCACATGGATTTATTTTATATTTCGGACTGATATTTTACCAATAAATTCTGCACTATATACTTTTATCTGGGCTCTGTGGTGTGAGCTCCTTTCCATCTGGGGAACCTGATTGGTGGCCTGAGGCTGGATTGCTGAGGAGACTGTTTAGGATGTGCAACATTAGCTATGATACACGGTATTGTATTTTAGCTCTTTGTTGAGTGCATAAGGGTGGAGGACTGCACACTGCTGATGACGGAGTGGAGAGTTTTTTCCTACACCTGGAGACTTTCTATACATTTCATCAAAAGAAGATTTATGTATTGTTTCATTTATATAATCATGTTCACATTTGGATTTTTATATTGGCAATGGCATCTTATTGGTTTATTTTTTTTGCTGCACCTTATTTTGTATGGTGTATGTACCCTTTTGACAATATAATGCTTAATGGTTTATTTATCTAGAATTTGATGCATTAACTCTTTCACTATTGATTGGATATATGTATCTTGTTTGCACTGAGGCTGGCCATCCATTATACAATTTTCTTTTAGATTTACCAAAATCATATAACATGATTCAAATCTGAACACTTTCAATTTGTATGCAACCAAGCCGGCCCTTGCACTACATAGTTGTAGGTAAATCTAAAGGAAACTGAATAAGAAAATTGTATAATGTATGGCCAGCTTGATGAACTTTACAGTTAATTAATTTTGGATACTGGCACAGTATATATTTATGATTCTGCTCTCTTCTGGCTCTCGTCCTACCTATCACAACGCTCCTTCAGCGTTACGTATAACGCTACCACCTCCCCCTCTCTCTGTTGGGGTCCCTCAAGGCTACTTCCTTGGGCCCCTTCTATTCTCCATCTACACCTCCTCCCTTGGCCAACTCATATACTCTCACGGCTTCAACTACCACCTATATTCCCATGACACGCAAATCTACCTCTCGACCCCTCGCCTCACCCCCTCTGTCTCCGCCCATATCACAAACCTACTAAACGACATATCAGACTGGATGTCGCTCCACTTCCTTAAACTGAACCTCTCCAAAACTGAGCTCCTAGTCTTCCCCCCAGCCCGGACACCACCCCCCATTGACTTCTCCATCACGTCCAACAAAGCCACTATCAGGCCCGCCCCGCAGGCCAGAGTACTTGGTGTCATTCTGGACTCCAACCTATCCTTCCAGCCCCAAGTCCAATCACTAACTAACTCATGCAGACTTCACCTCCGCAAGAAATAATGATGATACGCCGAGTAAATAGATACCTAACATGTCATGCTTTAAAATTTCATTTAATTTTATATTTATGTTTTTATTTCGTTTTTTGGGGGGGGGTTTACATTGTCTTTTTTTAAGTTTATTGCTATTATAAGAGATTAACAACATCCCTTTTGATAGCATGGACCGTGACAGGTCCTCTTTATGGAGAGCTTTGGCATCTATTAGACCCCAGATTGCTCCTCTGCCCTTTAAAGCAACCAATCAAACAGCGGTCAGTTTGATTGGCTGCTTTACATGCTAGTAACAAACAGAAACAGGAAGTGACAATATCCTTGTTGTTTCTAGTTTCTGATTTCACAGAAGGGGGAAAGGAGCTTCTGTACCTTCCACACTTCGCGGTGCATCTAAAGGCACCATTTGCATCAGTTCTGGGCTCCTCAGTGTGATGGGGGAGCCCAGGAAAGGCTGCAGGTGGCAGCAGGAGCTGTAAAGTGTTAAGGTGGCCGTATAGCCACTTGATCACTTTTACCTTGTAGGAAATTGCTGTCTGAAAAGTGAGATACCAGGATCACGGTTGCAGCTGCAGCCATGATCCCAGTATGGCCATTTCCTGATGAGGATGTATATATAGGTATGTCGGTTGGGAATTGGTTTCAGGCAGTAAGAACTATGTAGGACCCAGCAGGCTGCACAGAAAAGCCTGCATTTTATGAATGTGCCATAAAATGCAGCCTAAGATATGAAGTAACCCTGCAGAGTATAATGGCAAGTAGACAGAGATATCAAATCTCTGTTATACATGAACCCTTCCGAGTTATCTCAAAACAAAAGAATTTGCAGATCTTACTTCCATCACAGATACAAAAAACAAGGGATGTATTCAGTAATTGATTTATAGGGGTGCAGAAGGGGCAACTTCCTGGGGACCTTTGATAGAACCCCCCCCCCCTATATAAAAACAATATAAAACAATATGAAAAAAATTAAATAAAATAATAAAAAATAAATACCGGTAATAATATAAATATATATACATTATAATTTATTTTATTAAATGCATCTTGGGATACATTTTTACTCTGGAGTGGTATATTGCATCGTTTTTAAAAATGAATTTTGGCAGGTCAGACGAACAACACAGAGTGACTACTCCAGGAACGTAGCCTGTGAGTGCGCACATGTGCAGAATGATATTGTGTCATGCATTTTAAAAATGTGACTGTCATTGAGAATGTAAAACAACTCTGTGTATGAGGGACATTTTGAAACCTGCAGTGCCTTGGGCCCCCCAAAGTCTAAATCTGACCCTAGGTGTATTCATCAATTTAGAATATGGGTGGAGCCACAGAAATCATTCTTTGCCCCTGGAACCAAACTGCACATCCAGAAGGGCTGGTTTATAATACAAATACAGCCTTATATTATAGAGCCATTTATTCCACACTGCAGGCTAGCTGGTCATCATCATTACAGTGCTTAATGTGTGTATGATAATGATGGACCTACTGAAGTGAAAATTGGTTCTGATGTATAGACAATAAGGTGCATTTTTCTTCATATAAGCAGATCTATGATGATCCGTGATGAAATTATAGTGAGAGTGGACCTTATTCTGGTCCTAGGCACTCTTTGACACTCGCTCTCAATATTCTGACCTCCGGGAGACTTGATGAAGAACTCGAGGTCTGCACTATGTATTTTAAATCTCATTATTTTGCCATTTTGGTCAATCTTCCTCCCTTTTTATAATGTCTCTCTTATTTTTTTTCCTATTTTTACCTACATGTTTCACCTTCAATTTTTCATTAGCCTTTTTACTTGGTTGCTTTGATTTGGTCAGGTTTCAAGGTACATTCCCTTATAGACGCATGTCAATCTTCTTGTGTTCTTGTGGATTCTGGTTCACCCATTCATTAAAATATTTAAATTTATTCACGGTGGCATAGTGCCATTGTAACCACCCCCACACAGCATGCCATTCCATGATCTTTAGGAACATACATGTTTATAAATATAAATAAGAATTAAAAAATATATATCTTAGATACTCTTTTTTAGGTAGTTCCTCATCCCACTATAATTCTAATTTTAATTGTATTATTTTTATTTATTATTTTATATATGTTTTCTTTAAGGCTAGGTTCACACCTGTGCAGCTCTGTGAGCTGTGTTTTGTGTGATCATGGCAGTCCATTCATTTTAATGAGCTTCTGTGCCTTCTGAAATGTAGGGAGAAGGTCCCTGCAACATTTTAGAAATCGCAGTCCGCACGGGAATTGTAAGTACAATGCGATTCCCAGTGCAGGAGCAACTTCCAGTGTGTGCAGCGTGCTATTAGCATTCATGGCACTCACACACAGCTCCTGTGTTTTTCTGTACGGGTGGTTGCAGCTCCAGGAACAGGTTCGTTCCCATAGTGGTTATCACCTGCATAGATGTGAACCTAGCCTTATATACATACAAGCTTTTTCCTAATGTTCTTCACCTCCTCGATGTTTAAAAATAACTTTGATACTCTTGTAACTAATTCATTTATACTGCCCAGCCTGCAATGCTTTTAGCTCCACAATGTTACTTTTTTGTTACTTTTTGCTACTGTCAGGCTTTATTCACATCGGGGCTCTTCTAAATGCTTTTCTCCTGGCAGGAGTTTTTCAAACACGTTTAGGCGCGTCAAGTACTTGAGTGTTTATTCATTTAATTGGCCACAATATTAGTTCATTCCTTCATTAAGCCCTAAAGACTACCCGTGTGTTTCCTTTTGTTAAGATTCATGTTTTGGACAAAAATGTCATCTTCGGAGATTTGGATGTACACAAATCTCTGAATAGCCATAGTAACGAATGTCAACGAATCCGGAAAAAAGTTATAACAAAATTAACAAACTCCTTTATTTCATTCAGATGACGTCATATGATGTGATAGTAGTTTGGTCCCATAAGGAAATGAATATATTTTTGAATTTGTTCAATAATTCGGATTTGGATAATGAATGGATCCAAATTTGGGTGCACATGGTGCCACTAAATGTTGTCCAATCATGACATTACTCTTGGTGGGTTGGACTACTGTCTAACTTTATAACCACTTTAACCACTTGCCCTCCAGAAGATTTACTCCCCTTCCTGACCAGGCCATTTTTTGCAATACAGAGCTGCACTACTTTAACTGACAATTACGCAGTCATGCAACACTGTACACAAATGAAATTTAAATCTTTTATTTAACCCAAATAGAGCTTTCTTTTGATGGTATTTGATCCTCACTGAGTTTCTTCTATTTTTTGCACTCTAAATGAAAAATGACCAAAACGTTAAAAAAAAAAATCATTATTTTTGACTTTTTGCTATAAAAAATATCCAGTAAAAAAAGAAAAATTGATTTCTTCCTAAATTTGGGTCAAAATGTATTTGGGTCAAAATTCTGCTACATGTCTTTGGTAAAAGAAAATCCCAATAAGTGTATATTGATTGGACGGTGATAGTACGGCAGGCAATCTGACACTAACTGCCACTGGGTGGGAACTGACTAACTGCCACTGACATCTCCAGTGACACTAATACAGTGATCAGTGTTAATAAAATGCACTTACACTGTGCTAATGACATTGTGTAGGAAGGGGTTAACATCTGGTGTGATCAAAGGGTTAACTGTGTGTCAGGGAGTGCTTTTACTGTGTAATGTGAACTGTGTAGTGTTTTACTAGGGGATGTGCTTTGCAGAGTGCTAAAAAACAGCACTTCCCCACTGACAAAGGAGAGATCTGTGTTGTTTACACTCACAGATCTCTCTCCTGTCAGCTGCTCCTCCAATCATCGAGTCCTGGCCATGACTCACTGGCCAGGACCCGGTGATTGACACCTACAGGAGCCAATGACAGCGCAGGTAGGAAGACATGCGTGCTAGCGCACCCTTCCCAGGAATGCAAAATCACATATACAGTTGCAAGAAAAAGTATGTGAACCCCTTGGGATTACGTGGAGTTTTGCATGAATTGGGCATAAAATGTGCTCTTAACGTCATCTAAGTCACAACAATAGAAGAACACAGTCTGCTGAACATAATACTATTCAAACATTAGATGTTGCCATGGTTTAATTGCACATAACATGTAAACATTCACAGTGCAGGGAGGAAAAAGTATGTGAGGCCCTAGCTTAATGACTTCTCCCAGAGCTAATTGGAGCCAGGAGTGAGCCAACCTTGACGCCAATCAGTGTGATGATATTGGATGTGTTGCTGACAGCTGTCCTGCCCTTAAAAAACACACACCTGTTTTGGGTTTACTGGTTTCAAGAAGCACTGTCTGATGTGAACCATGCCTCGCAGAAAAGAGCTCTCAGAAGACCTACGATCAAGAATTGTTGACTTGCATGAAGCTGGAAAGGGTTACAAAAGTATCTCCAAAAGCCTTGATGTTCATGTATCCACGGTAAGACAGATTGTCTACAAATGGAGAAAGTTTAGCACTGTTGCTACTCTCCCTAGGCGTGGTCGTCCTGTAAAAATGACTGCAAGAGCACAGCGCAGAATGCTGCATGAGGTAAAGAAGAATCCCAGAGTGTCAGCTAAAGACCTACAGAAATCTCTGGCACATGCTAACATTTTTGTTGACACATCTACAATAAGGAAAACATTAAACAAGAATGGAGTACATGGGAGGACACCACAGAGGAAGCCATTGCTGTCCAAAAAGAATATTGCAGCACGTTTGAAGTTTGCAAAAGAGCACCTGGAAGTTCCACAGCACTACTGGCAAAATATACTGTGGACAGATGAAACCAAGATTGAGTTGTTTGGGAAGAACACACAACATTATCTGTGGAGAAAAAAAGGCACAGCACACCAACATCAAAACCTCATCCCCACTGTAAAACATGGCGGAGGGAGCATCATGGTTTGGGGCTGCTTTGCTGCCTCAGGGCCTGGACGGATTGTTGTCATTGATGGGAAAATGAATTCCAGAGTTTATCAAGACATTTTGCAGGAAAACGTACGACCATCTGTCCACCAACTGAAGCTCCGCAGAGGATGGGTGATGCAACAGGACAATGACCCAAAGCATACAAGTAATTCAACAAAACAATGGCTGCAACAGCACAGAATACGCCTTCTGGAGTGGCCCAGTCAGAGTCCTGACCTCAACCCGATTGAAATGCTGTGGCATGACCTTAAGAGAGCGATTCACACCAGACATCCCAAGAATATTGCTACACTGAAACAGTTTTGTGAAGAGGAGTGGTCCAAAATTATTCCAGATCGTTGTGCAGGTCTGATCTGCAACTACAGGAAACGTTTGGTTGAGGTTATTGCTGCCAAAGGAGGGTCAACCAGTTATTAAGTCCAAAGGTTCACATACTTTTTACTCCCTGCACTGTGAATGTTTACATGTTATGTGCAATTAAACCATGGCAACATCTAATGTTTGTGTAGTATTATGTTCAGCAGACTGTGTTCTTCTATTGTTGTGACTTAGATGACGTTAAGAGCACATTTTATGCCCAATTCATGCAAAACTCCACGTAATCCCAAGGGGTTCACATACTTTTTCTTGCAACTGTATATATATATATATATATATATATATATATATATATATATATATACCCTTACATATACCCAGTGAAGTGGCTGGCCTCAGGTGATAGACAGAGATGCAACAAATCCTCTTACAAAAGCTGTACCTGTTTATCTGCAGTCTCCTCTTCTCTACATCCATTCCAAGTGCTGAATTTATAAAGCTTCCCTGAGAGTTCAGAAAAAAGGGACAGATAGCTGAAATTGCACTCTGCAGAACTCAGTGAGGAGAGTTCTGAGTGCTAATAGAAGGGAAGAGACACGCCCCCTTCACACAGCACACAGGAAAAGACCTGAGGCTGTCAATCTGCTGGAGACCCCTCCCCTGTCACCATTTATCTCTTGATGTCAGGAAAACCCATTAGAAGTTACTCATGCTGATAGAAGAGGAACGAAGCGGCAGACAAAAATGACACTTTGTTGTAGTTTTAGTAAAAAAAAACCCAAGTGCTCTGGATTGAGACAAGCACACACTATAGAGGGATATGCTTTGCTCATAATTAATAAGAAAGAAAAAAATGTCTCTAAGTGCAGTATGTAATAACATTTATTGGGAAGCAATGTAAAAGCACTCACATTATGTAAAAAATAAGAAGGGTCAGGTAAGTGGAGTAATAGCCGAGTCCTCGCTGCAATGGCCTCTTCCGTGCTAAGGGAGACTGTGGATGTCACAAGAAAGCCGGCCGGCATGTGAAGTCTCTGAAGATGGCGTGTGGAGCGCAAAGTTGGAGTCAGTGTGATGACGTAGGGGAAGCCAGCATGGGAAGCCAGCATGCGAAGCGACGCGTTTCGGAGCATGCGCTAAACCACTAGAGGGAGGAAAGCGTGCTCCCTTCTAAAGCTGAAGGTGGAGTATGTGGCCATAAGTATATATATATAGAAGGACACCAATAGAGCAGGGCTCAGCCTCATATGTAATGTCTGAGCTTTACAACCACTTTAATTGAACAAGCTGAAGTAAGAAGGTGATTGGCTACCATGCACAGCTGCACCAGTTTTAGTAAATCAACCCCATTGTGCGAAGATCCATCTCAGATCTGAGGAGCTGTAGGAGTTTTCTCATTGAGGTTGTCCATGCTGAGCTGACCTCTGGCATCTTTGTGTATCTCCATCCAGGTCCCTTGTACCTCATCTCCTTTCATCCAGCTTCTCTGCTCTGGGATCAGTCTCATAGTTGAATATTCATCAGTATGGTGTTCTCCCTTCTTCAGAACCCCTGAAGAAGCCTATTAGGTGAGACGCGTTGGAATCCAACCATCATACCTTCCTGTTTTTTGTCCATCCGTATTTATATAATGAATCTGTATCATATACATCAATACGCAAAAAGGTAGGTGTATTTGGGGTTCACTGTACTGAGGGGTCTATGCTTTCAATTGTTTTTATGGGAGAGCCTTGCTCTCCGCACATATTTTAGATTATCCAATAAAATTTGATATTTTTGCATATCTGTGTCCTTATTTTTAGTTTCCTGGGGGTATGAAAGCACCTTAAAAATCCCACATTCTTTTCTACTTTCCTTGGCACAATACATAAGGGATGTGGTGCTGATGAACCAGTCCTACCAATTTCTAGACTGTTTGCTGTAGGAGTTTATTGAACCTTCTCACCATCTACTTCCACCATCTCCACCATCTATTTTGGACTTTGGCTAATGGATTATGGACACTTGCTCACTTGAGGAGCGCTTGTGCTATAAGGACTCTCCCATTTCTCCTCTTTTTTTTTTTTTACGGTGAGTTTTTTCCCCACCACAGCTCCTACAGAGGACTACCACCCTACAAATATCACAATACTGTCCTATCACTTCATCGAAGACTTTGCTTGTAGACTTTACCGCCGTTCCTAGTGACTGCACTATGCCTTCTGATAACATTGCCCCACATGTATATTCCCACTTGAGGAGCCCCACATGTATATTTCCCATCTCTCCTCTTTTTTTTTTCCGGTGAGTTTTTTCCCCACCACAGCTCCTACGGAGGATTATCACCCTACAAATATCAAAATACTGTCTACCACTTCATCCAAGACTTTGCTTGTAGACTTTACCGGCGTTCCTAGAGACTGCACTATGCCTTCTGATAGCATGGCCTCACATGTATATTCCCACTTGAGGAGTGCTTGTGCTATAAGGACTCTCCCATTTCTCCTCTTTATTTTTTTTCGGTGAGTTTTTTCCCCACCACAGCTCCTATGGAGGATTACCACCCTACAAATATCAAAATACTGTCTAGCACTTCATCCAAGACTTTGCTTGTAGACTTTACCGGTGTTCCTAGTGACTGCACTATCCCTTCTGATAACATGGCTCCACATGTATATTCCCACTTGAGGAGCGCTTGTGCTATAAGGACTCTCCCATCTCTCTTTTTTTTTTTCCGGTGAGTTTTTTCCCCACCACAGCTCCTACGGAGGATTACCACCCTACAAATATCACAATACTGTCCTACCACTTCATTGAAGACTTTGCTTTTAGACTTTACCGCCGTTCCTAGTGACTGCACTAAGCCTTCTGATAACATGGCCCCACATGTATATTCCCAAGTGTGTAGATCCAATTTCCTCCTGTCTGCTGTATTAATTAGTTATTCACACTATTTTTCATCTTTACTGCGACACTTTTTGAGTGGTGAGATTCCCCTTCTCTTGAATGCTGACCTGTCGGGTCCGCCCCCTTTTTTTAATACGACGAGACGTCCAGAAGCAAGTTTAGCCTGCTTTTAGCAACGCAATTTATTTATAGGTTTTCCGGGTGTCACGCGGCCATCCCCGCCGAGAGGCAATTGTTAAGAAAACAGATTATTAATGGATTTCACAACGAAGCTTGTGTTTATGGCAGTTGTGTAAAATAATACAGGGGGCCCTGCCAATTCTATTACTGCCACTTCGCCGACATGTAAATTAAACATTTCCCGGTCAGACAGGGGCCATATTTACCGTTAGCGTAATTGTGGATCTCACATGTTCAAAGCCTTCTCTTAGCACGCGCCTTTAAGTGGAGGAAAAAAAAGACAATGAAGGAAACTTGCACTGAAATACCGCTTCTAGCATTATTCTGAAAATGCTGGTTGGCTGGCTGCCTCTGGCTTTGGTACTTTGTGACCTGAAACAAGGAGGCAGCAAATGTGCCTACATTTTCTGGTCAGCGATTTGAAAAGTAGTAAAGCTAACTGACCACCTAGACAGCCAGGCAAGCAGCATTGTGAGAAGAAAAAATTAGCAAAGAGGCCTACATAATAGGAAAGGTCTCTAAAACTTAAGTTTAAGAGGGTTTTTTTACCTTCCGTCAACCTTAGATGCTTGTCTGGTATACATCGCCATGGTTTTTGCATTCATTTAGTGAATCTCTGTACATTTTCTTTCATATTTAAAGCTGATGTTCTGTATGCTGCATGTACAGTATTCTAATGCAGTCTTTCTCATCTAGAGCTCCTACAAAGGTTGCTTCCAACAAAAGAGATAGCCTTTTGAAATAGAACAATAAAGTCCTTGCAGTCTTTAATGAAGTGAAATGCTCACAATGCTCCTGGTAACCAGATTTCATGTGACCTAGGTTACCCAGGCATTAAGTCACAAGAGGGGGCCCAGAACACCTATTGAAGTTTCTTTTTTAATTCACGGCAAGTAAAAAGTAGTTTTTAGCAAGAACAAAAGATTCTATGCAGTCTTTAAAGTGCTATCAAACCCAGCACCCTGCATTCACTATATCCGATCTTCCCGGACCCTGCATTCACTATATCCGGTCTCCCCGGACCCTGCATTCACTATATCAGGTCTCCCCGGACCCTGCATTCACTATATCCGGTCTCCCCAGACCCTGCATTCACTATATCTGGTCTCCTCAGACCCCGCATTCACTATATCTGGTCTCCCCGGACCCTGCATTCACTATATCCAGTCTCCCCGAACCCTGAATTTACTATATCTGGTCTTCCAGGACCCTGCATTCACTATATCTGGTCTCCCAGGACCCTGCATTCACTATATCTGGTCTCCCAGGACCCTGCATTCATTATATCTGGTCTCCCAGGACCCTGCATTCACTATATTTGGTCTCCCCGGTCCCTGCATTCACTATATCTGGTCTCCCCAACCCTGCATTCACTATATCTGGTCTCCCCGGACCCTGCTTTCACTATATCCGGTCTCCCCAGACCCTGCATTCACTATATCTGGTCTCCCCAGACCCTGCATTCAATATATCCGGTCTCCCCAGACCCTGCATTCACTATATCTGGTCTCCCCAGACCCTGCATTCACTATATCTGGTCTCCCCAGACCCTGCATTCACTATATCTGGTCTCCCAGGTCCCTGCATTCACTATATCTGGTCTCCCAGGTCCCTGCATTCACTATATCTGGTCTCCCACAGTACACAGAACATGGAAATGCAATTATTTTAGTAAATATAAACCGCTAAATACCTTTTCTCATCAGCAGTATAAAGCAGTCTTGTAACTTCTGTCAGTCTCCAGCAGAGCACTGGTTAATCTTGTCGGAGGAGTTTCATTCTCCCCTATTTATCCTATGAGGATGCATAACCCCTGACCCTCTATCTGGACAGTGCTGATTGGCCCTGTGCTGATCACATGCACTCTCCCAAGAAAAAACTCCATGGCAATACACACCAAACTGAGCATGTGCAGATTGCCTCTAAGACTCTGTTTTAATAGCAGATGGATTGGGGACAACAGAAGAAGGGGAGGATCAGAGAAGACAGGATCAAAGAGCCTTTTTACACAATTCAGAGGATTAACCCCTTAGGTTCCACAGTGAGTATAACAAGCATGCTTTACTGAATATAGGACTGATTTTACTGCTGTAGGTTTAGTAACACTTTAATTATGTGAAATGCTCACAGTGCTCCTGGTAGCCAGATACCATGCTACCTAGGCTAATTAAGTCACAAGAGGGCACCCAGAACATGTACTACAGTTTTTTAATTTGTTGCAAGTAATGTGTAGTTTTCAGCAAGAACAATCGATTCTATGCAGTCTTTAATTATGTGAAATGCCCGTAATGCTCCTGGCAGCCAGATACCATATGAACTAGGCTTCAAACTGGTTATGAACCCTCATATATACCCAGAGAAGTGACTGGCCTCAGGTAATACACAGAGATAAAACAAGTCCTCCTACATGTACCTGTTTATCTACAGTATTTTCTTCTCTACATCCGTTCAAAGTCCAAAATGTATAAAGCTTGCCTGAGCTTTAAAAAAACAGAGGGAGGAGAGATGAAGCTACACACTGCAGAGCTCAGTGAAGAGAGCTCTGAGAGCTGATTGGAGGGAAAGGAAACATCCCTCTTCACACAGCACACAGGAACAGAGCTGAGGCTGTCAATCGTAGGCTGTGTGCTGGAAGTCCCTCCCCGTCACCATTTTTCTCTTGGTGTCAGGAAAACTTGTCAGAAGTGACTCATGCTAATAGCAGAAGAATGAAGCAGCAGACATAAATTACACTTAGTGCTCTTAATTGAGACACAATAAAAGTACACAATATAGAGGGATATGCTTTGTTCATATTTCATGCCTGAGGTTTACAACCACTTAAACTCAAAGGAGCCCAGAACCAGCATTTTTTAAATTCGTGGCAAGTAAAAAGTACTTTTTAAACGACTGCAAAAGATCTTATGCTGTCTTTAATGATGTGAAATGCTCACAATGCTAGCCATGGAGCATATGACCTAGGTTGTCAAGGCTTTATGTCATAGGAGGGAACCCAGAACAACAGTTTTTTTTTACAATCATGGCAAGTAAAAGGTAGTTTTTGAATAGCAACAACAGATCCCATGTTGTCTTTAAAGTGTTACTAAACCCACAACAGTAAAATCAGTCTGTATATGCAGTAAAGCATGCTTGTTATACTCACTATGGAACCTAAGGAGTTAATCCTCCAGATTGTGTAAAAAGGCTGTTTTATCCTGTTTTCTCTGCCCCTCCTCTTGTTCAAATGTCCACATCTTATCTCCTGACAAGACAGACTGAATCCGTAGCCATTCTGCACATGCTCAGTTTAGTGTGTATTGCTAGAAAGGTTTTTCTTTTCTTGGGAGAGTGCATGTGATCAGCACAGGTCCAATCAGCTCTGTCCAGACAGAGGTAAGAGGTTCTGCATCCTCCTAAAGCAGAGTGAAAACTCCTCCTAAAAGCTTTAACCAGTGTTCTGCTGAACACTGATAGAAGTCACAAAACTGCTCTAACTGCTGATGAGAAAAGGTATTAAGCAGTTTATATTTACTAAACTAATTGCATTTCCATGTTGTGTGTACTGTGGGAGACCAGATATAGTGAATTTGGGGTCCGGGGAGACCAGATATAGTGAATGCAGGGTCCTGGGAGACCAGATATAGTGAATGCAGGATCTGGGGAGACCAGATATAGTGAATTTGGGGTCCGGGGAGACCAGATATAGTGAATGCAGGGTCCTGGGAGACCAGATATAGTGAATGCAGGGTCCGGGGAGACCAGATATAGTGAATGCAGGGTCCGGGGAGACCAGATATAGTAAATGCGGGGTCTGGGGAGACCAGATATAGTGAATGCAGGGTCCTGGGAGACCAGATATGATGAATGCGGGGTCTGGGGAGACCAGATATAGTGAATGCGGGGTCTGGGGAGACCAGATATAGTGAATGCAGGGTCCGGGGTTTAGTAACACCTTAATTATGTGAAATGTTCAAAATGCTATGATCCATGTAGGCCTAGTCTTTGTAGGTTTTAAATCACATACTGTAAGAGAACCCATGATGGTTTTTTTTGTAATACATTTGTAGTAAGTAAGGGGTAAATGAAAATAATGGCTTCTATGCAGATATAGTTTTTAAATATGTCTTTAAAAATGTGAAATGCTCACAATGCTCCTGCTAGCAAGATAGCATGTAACATAGTCACCCTAGGCATTAACTCACAAAAGGAAACCAAAAATAAAAATTATTTTTTTTAATTTATGGAAAGTAAGAGGTAGTTTTAGATCCTATGTAATCTTGAATGACCTGAAATGCTCACATTGCACCTCGTAGGCAGATACCATGTGACCTAGACTACCTAGGCTTTAAGTAAAAAAAACCTAGGACATGTTTCTTATTTTTTTTTATAATTCCATAGCAAGTAAGGACTACTTTTTCAATTAGAACAATAGATTCCATGTAGTCCTGAATGAAGTGAAATACTCAGAATGCCCCTGGTAGTCAGATAACATGTGACTTAGGCTGCCTAGGCTCTAAGTCACATAGGAGAAATGAGGACATACTGTACATATATAATATATAACATTTATAATATACACACACACACACACACACACACTATATTGGCAAAAGTATTGGGCCAGCCCTCCAAATCATTGGATTCAGGTGTTTCAATCACCTCCATGGACACAGGTGTATACAATCAAGCCCCTAGGCATGCAGACTGCTTCTACAGACATTTGTGAAAGAATGGGTCGCTCTCAGGAGCTCAGTGACTCCAAGCGTGGTCCCGTGATAGGTTGTCACCTGTGCAATAAGTCCATCCGTGACATTTCCTGGCTACTAAATATTCCACGCTCAACTGTTAGTGGGATTATAACAAAGTGGAAGCAACTGGGAACAACAGCAACTCAGCCACCAAGTGGTAGGCCACGTAAAATGACAGAGCGGGGTCAGTGCATGCTGAAGCTCACAGTGTGCAGAAGTCGCCAACTGTCTGCAGAGCCAATAGCTATAAACCACCAAACTTCATGTGGCCTTCAGATTAGCACAACAACAGTGCGTAGAGATCTTCATGCAATGGGTTTCCATGGCCGAGCAGCTGCATCCAAGCCTTACATCACCAAGTGCAATGCAAAGCGTGATACAGTGGTGTAAAGCACTGGACTCTAGAGCAGTGGAGACGTGTTCTTTGGAGTGATGAATCATGCTTCTTTGTCTGGCAATCCAATGGACATGTCTGGGTTTGGCAGTTGCCAGGAGAACAGTACTTGCCTGACTGCATTGTGCCAAGTGAAAAGTTTGGTGGAGGGGGGAGTATAGTGTGGGGTTGTTTATCAGGGGTTGGGCTTGGCCCCTTAGTTCCAGTGAAGGGAATTCTTAAGGTGTCAGCATACCAAGACATTTTGGACAATTTCATGCTCCCAGCTTTGAGGGAAGAGTTTGGGGATGGCCCCTTCCTGTTCCAACATGACTGCGCACCAGTACACAAAGCAAGGTCCATAAAGACATGGATGAGTGAGTTTGGGGTGGAGGAACTTGACTGGCCTGCACAGAGTCCTGACCTCAGCTCCATAGAACACCTTTGGGATGAATTAGAGCGGAGACTGTGATCCAGGCCTTCTCATCCAACATCAGTGCCTGACCTCACAAATGTGCTTCTGGAAGAATGGTCCAACCTTCCCATAGACACCCTCCTAAACATTGTGGACAGCCTTCCCAGAGTTGAAGCTGTTATAGCTGCAAAGGGTGGGCCAACTCAATATTGAACCCTACGCACTAATACTGGGATGCCATTAAAGTTCATGTGCGTGTAAAGGCAGGCCGACCAATACTTATGGCAATATAGTGTATTTATAATATACTTTCATAGCAAGTAAGGGCTACTTTTTCAATTGGAACAAAAGACTCCATGCAGTTTTAAATGAAGTGAAATGCTCGCAATTCTCCTGGTAGCTAGATGTCAGATAACATGTGACTTGGTATAGTCAATACATACAGTATATACCATGCGACCTAGGCTTCAAGCCAAATAAGACAACCCAGGATATGAAAAAAAAAAATAAATATATATATATATATATATATACACACACAGTATATATATATATTCATTCATTTTGTAGCAAGTAAGGGGTACTTTTTCAATT
Organism: Staurois parvus; assembly: GCF_062004578.1. NCBI lineage: Eukaryota > Metazoa > Chordata > Amphibia > Anura > Ranidae > Staurois > Staurois parvus. The sequence goes on along the minus strand of NW_028317822.1, from coordinate 1,466,742 downwards.
ACAGCAATCAATCCTGAGAGGTCTTAAATGACTTGAAATGCTCACATTGCTCCTGGTAGATAGATATCATGTGACCTAGGCTGCCTAGGTTTTGCCACACAAAAGAAGCAATGAAATGCACATTTGTACAATAATTTCATAGCAAGGGGTTCTTTTTTTAATTAGAACAATAGATCCTGTTCAGTCTTAAATGTTATGAAACGCTCACAATGCTCCCAGTAGCTAGATACCATGTGACCATGCCTGCCTAGGCTTTAGATCATATGGAAGAACCCAGAACAAGCATTTTATTTTTTCTTTAAACCCACGTCAAGTAAGAAGTACTTTTTCAGAATAATAATTCAACTGGGAAAGGCTACCTTGTTCCCTACGGCTATGTGTGAAGTGTGGATTTTAACGATAGGTCTACTTTAAGCCTTTGATTTTATGGGATGGCACAAGTCAGACATCATGGCAGTTAAAAGGCAGAAAATCCTGCGCGTGGCATTGTGCGGAAAACCTTCTCTCGCTATAAAGCTCCTCTCCAGCTAAAAGTCTTTGTAGTCTTCAGGCAGGGAGGTATTATGATGGGAATGAGATAGCAGCTCAGCTCAGGTACCGGGTCAGCCCTGGGATGGTAATAACCCGTCTTCATAACCTGACTGCAACCTCCCATGTTAACATACTGTGAACTGAACACAAGTGACAAAACTAATCCATCACTCAAGCACCAACACAAAGAGGAATAGAGAGGTTAACCAAAATTGATGACATCCACGCTGGAATTTTACACTGATTCGGCAAGCTCGGCGATTGAAACAGACAAAGATTTATAGGGAGAGCTAAGAGCCGGGTCCTCTTGATTGCTGGATTTTTTTTTTTTCCAAAGGCTTTTCTGCATATTTATATCGTAGCTCATCACAGGCTCCTGGCATTAGAATGCTGATTCGATTTAACATTCCAAAAGCAGAAGGCATTATGCACCTATTTGCATGATGGCAGCGGAATCGCTGTAACGTTTTGTAATGCTGGCCGTTGCGGTGATTGTTAAGGCTCACCTGCTGAAGTGTGCCGCATAAATATATATATATATATATATATATATATATATGAGTCGAAGCTTCTTCTTTTTTTTAAACACTCTTTGGTGCCGAGCCAAGCTCGCTGTACGCAGTACTCATTTGGAGGACCCAATTATGACATTTTTCATCAAACTGGCAGCTAAGTCATTTGCATATTAGATGATGGCTTTCAATAGGTTTTTAACTTTAAAAGCTCTGATATTTAAAAAAAAAATGAATTAATCGGAAAGTTTTACTGTGCAGATTTCACAAACCAAGGACAAATCCTTAAAGCTGAACTCCAGGCACAATTCAAATATAGACCTCAATTGACACAAAAGATATACATTCTCTTTGTTGCACCAAATGCCTTTGCAAGCCCAAATATTACCTTGTAAAAGTAGCAGTGACTTCATCACTGTAATGTATATAGCCTATGCAGAGAGTAGAGCTGCGGTGTGGGGGGGGGGGGGGTACATCAGGCGCCACCCACTACAGGCTGCCTGCAGAAAATTACAGGAGGGGGCGGAGACTAGACCAGTCATACTGTACAAGAAAAGAGAGTGAGCGACCTTTATTCATATTCCCCAAAATGAATCCATACACACCCACTACTTAATGGCCCTGTAATCTATTTTTCTTACTGTGTTTTTCTGCCTCCTTGTAATGCCCTCTATGGACTCTGGGACCTCTCCTTTTCTCCCTCACTTCCATTTGTTTGGAAGGGGCAGTGCATGTTGGTTGTGTTCATGTGCACTGCTCTCTGTACACTACAAATCCCATACTCCATATTCCTTCTTGGGAGCGAGAAAGAATGGGTGGCTATTTGTGAACATACAGTGGGACCATGGAGGAGGATTGCAGCCATCCTCTAAGCTGAGAGCAATAGAAGAGAATTCTTTGAGTTTTTTTCTTTAATCCAGAGTTTAGTGTCACGCTAAAGGGCTAATCTGAGGTGTAGAGGTGCAGGATTTGGGTGATCCGAGGTCTGCAGGTTCAGAAATTGGCTGATCTGCAGTATGAAGGTGTAGGAATTGGGTGTGATATGAGATGTGAAAGTGAAGGACTTGGGGCTGATGTGAAGCCTGGAAGTGATGGAAGTAAGGCTTATCTGAGATGTTAAAGTGCAGAAATTGGGAATAACCTGAGGTGCAGGAAGTGTGACTGATCAGAGGTGTGAAGGTGCAGGAATTGGGGTGGATCTGCAATGTACAGGTGCAGGAATTTGAGCTGACCTGGGATGTGAAGGTATAGAAATTGGGGTGATCTAATATGTGAAAGTGCAAGGATTGAGGCTGACCAGTTATGGAAGTTCAGGAATTGAGATGATGTGAGGTGTGAAGGTGTAGGAATTTGGCTGATCGGCAGTATAAAGGTCTGGGGGTGGTGGAATTAGGGCTTATCTGAGATGTTAAGGTGAAGAAATTGGGAATGACCTGAGATGTGAAGATACAGGAATTGGGGCTGATCTAAGATGTGAAGGTGCAAGAACTGGGGATGTTCAAAGTTGTGGAAGTGCAGGAATTGGGGTGATGTGAGATGTGAAGGTACAAGACTTGTGTTGATCTATGATATGAAGGTGCAGGAACTGGAGCAGATCTGAGATGTAAAGGTGCAGGAATTTGAGTTGATCTGAAAAGCTGCAGGGAATGAGAATGATATAAGATCTGAAGGTGCAGGAATTGGGGCTAATCTGAGGTGTGGAGGTGCAGGAATTGGGGTGATCTGATTTGTGAAGTTTCAGAAATTGGGCTGATCTGCAGTATGAAAGTGTAAGAATGTGGATTGCTCTGAGATGTGAAGGTCTAGGAATTTGGTCTGAATTGAAGTGTGGAGATGCTAAAATTATAACTGATCTGCAGTATGAAGGTGCAGGAATTTAGAATGGTCAGAGATGTGAAGGTGCAGGAACTGGGGTTGATCTGATGTCTAGAGGTGATGGAATTAAGGCATATCTGAGATGAATAGGTGCAGAAAGTGGGGTTGACCTGAGGCCTGAAGGTGCACAAACTGGCACTGATCTGAGGTCTAATGATGCAGGAATTGGCACTGATCTGAGGTCTGATGGTATAGGAACTGGTACTGATTTGAGGTTTGATGGTGCAGAAATTGAGGCTGATCTGAGGTCTGATGGTGCAGTAACTGGCACTGATCTCAGGTCTGATGGTATAGGAACTGGCACTGATCTCAGGTCTGATGGTGTAGGAACTGGCACTAATCTGAGGTCTAATGATGTAGGAATTGGCACTGATCTGAGGTCTGATGGTGTAGGAACTGGTACTGATTTGAGGTTTGATGGTGCAGGAATTGAGACTGATCTGAGGTCTGATGGTGCAGTAACTGGCACTGATCTGAGGTCTGATGGTGCAGGAATTGAGGCCGATCTGAGATCTGATGGTGCAGGAATTGAGGCCGATCTGAGGTCTGATGGTGCAGGAATTGAGTCTGATCTGAGGTCTGATGGTGCAGGAATTGAGGCTGGTCTGAGGTCTGATGGTGCAGAAATTGAGGCCAATCTGTGGTCTGATGGTGCAGGAATTGAGGCTGATCTGAAGTCTGATGGTGCAGGAATTGAGGCCGATCTGAGGTCTGATGGTGCAGAAATTGAGGCCGATCTGAGGTCTGATGGTGCAGGAATTGAGGCCGATCTGAGGTCTGATGGTGCAGGAATTGAGGCCGATCTGAGGTCTGATGGTGCAGGAATTGAGGCTGATCTGAGGTCTGAATGCAGGAATTGAGGTCGATCTGAGGTCTGAATGCAGGAATTGAGGCCGATCTGAGGTCTGATGGTGCAGGAATTGAAGCTGATCTGAGGTCTGATGGTGCAGGAATTGAGGCCGATCTGAGGTCTGATGGTGCAGGAATTGAGGCCGATCTGAGGTCTGATGGTGCAGGAATTGAGGCCGATCTGAGGTCTGATGGTGCAGGAATTGAGGCCGATCTGAGGTCTGATGGTGCAGGAATTGAGGCTGCTCTGAATAGACTTAACATGTCATAGCAGCACAGCTAGGAGTACAAGAACTGAACACAAACTACACAATTATGGTATGCTATTGTTCATTGGCATGCCAGTTGTCTAACGCTTGTAAATTGACATCCAATGTGAAAAAAAGGTAGCTGAGCCCTGCTATAGCAGGATATGAATAGTGCTATATACAACAAATGCTACACACAGCCCATTCCCTCCTGTGATGACTTGCAGCACTTTATACTGTATAATAAATGACACCTTGCGTGACAGTCCAGCAAGCCCTTACAATAATATTTGGTAAGGAAAAGTCACTCCATGCAATTACATCTTTGAGGTGGAAGAAGTTATGATTTTCATTAGCTATGTTTATTAAAAGCTAAAAATATTCATAGCATCAACAACATAAACATGAAACACATGGACATAATTCTTTGCAGAAAAGTGAAGAAGAAATATTTATTCTTGTTGATCTTTAAATTGACTTACATCAGTAAGTCTTGTGTTGCTCTTGACCGCGCTTTCTATTCCCATTTTTATCTTGACCCTTCTGGTCTTGGTGGTCTTGGTCCCACGTAAAGTATGTGAACCCTTACCTTGCAAAACAACCAATTTAGTTTAAATGGAAATGAAAGGAAAAACAATTGTGTATATACAGTATATATATGATCACATGATCTCTGTTCTCAGCTGCATAAGGGGCTAGAGGTGGAGAAACAGCAGTGCAGAGATCTTCCCAGTGAATGTCTGTGCAGGAAGGGCATGTCAGCACGAGTCTGACCACTGGAGGACAGGCGGGCTGTGTTCTCACCACTGCCAGAAAACTGACCACCCACGCTGTGATGGACGTGCTCTCATGCCTAGTGTAGTCAGTTTGAAATAGGAAAGCAGCGGGACTGGCAGGACCACCAGGTATTTCACACAAAGGAAGCAATACAAAGAGAACAGGAGACTAACAGAAGTACATGGTACAACAGACACATGTCAGGAATATGAAATGATGTGGTAATATATTATTTAAGCTTGGCCTTGTCTTGGACTCAGCAATCTCTATCCCAGCCCTGCGTTACCTACTAAAAAACGTAATTGACCAGGTTAACTCCCCCCCCCCCCCCCCCAACCAACAATTAGACAATTATAGTGAAAAATGTCTCCATTCTGTCAAACACAACACATTTTAACTGCAATGTGACACTGTCCTACCCAAGACTAGTCTATTTCCTTGACGGCTTTAAACACAGAATAAAGTGCAACTATGGGAGCAATAAAAAATGACATCGATTGTGTAGTCTGTCAGACGCATTAAAGCAGAACTAAAGTTCTTCTGCCACAAAAAGTGAGCATGCAGTCTCTTTAATGCAGAAAAGACATGCAATAAGATGTACCTACCTGCACTGCTCGTTGTCCTCTCTGGCATGCGCACCTCAGCTCACAGATGTAAAGCCCTCCTTGTTCAGAGTAGCCTGCAAGTAAAATTTAGTTGGCTTCTCTGTAAGCAGAGGAGTAGGGGTTGATTACTTTGGGCCAGGGGTGGACTGACAACTCATTGGGCCTATAGGGGATCATGGGGCCCCTATGTCCTCGCCACACTCAAATCACACCCAAAAAAAGCCTATGAAAGGTACCAGGGACATCTCATGGGGCCCCCTACTGACCCCGGGCCCTCGGGCAGTGCCCGAGTTCCCCAATGGTCAGTCCGCCCCTGCTTTGGGCTGTTCCATGTCTCACAAGCTGCTGCTCTGCTACTTCTCCCCTGTCTTCTGGATAGTTCTGGAAGTAAAGTAGGAGGGAGAGCAGACCGTGCAGCCTGAAAATTTATGGCTTTCTAGCCAATCGCTTGGAGAGGGTTGTCCAGTTGGTTGGCTTCGGAATCTATAAATATTTTGGGGCCTGGCCACCAAGACGCAGAGTTCCAGGGTCCAGCATTCTGGAGGAGACCCTTGTACTGAGGGCTCTGCCCCAGGGAAAGAGATAGAGAGAGACGAGGAGAAGCCTCAGGAGTCCGGTGACGACATCAAGGCCCTGGTTAGGCTTTGCTGGAGGCCTTACCAGAGAGAGAGAGCCAGGAAATCAGTTGTGAAGAAACTCCATTATTCTGGGACTGAGTAAGTACCTACTTCTGCTATACAGTGGAGAATTGACTGTGGTGTGCCTTACCTTACAAGCTGTGCATTGCAAGTCTGCCCAAGAGTTGTGCATTACTGTGTAAGTGGGTTCAGTGCAGGGGCGGACTGGCAACTCATGGGGCCCCCGGGCAATAGGGGATCATGGGGCCCCTGTGTCCTTGCCCAAACTCAAAAAAACCTATGAAAAAGGTACCAGGGGCATCTCATGGGGCCCCCTACGGACCCCGAGCCCTCGGGCAGTGCCCGAGTTTCCAAATGGTCAGTCCGCCCCTGGTTCAGTGTAGCCAGGAGCTGTGCAATACAGCCAGGATTTATACAAGCTCAGCCAAGAAACAGTACTAGGTTGTGCAACACAGCCAGCATTTTGTACACAGCAACCAAGAAGTCTAGCAAGTCCTCAGGTCCTCAACTTCTACAGTCCAGTGTATCTCATCCTTATCCAAGTTCCTTGTTGCCCAATAAAAACACAAAAAGAAAACCCCTAGACAGATTCTTAAAAAATGTTAGCTGGATTTCAGGTACATCAGTCTTTACATAGTTACATTGGTCCAGCTAGGTATGTATGTGCAATACTTGTGGGATCCCCATGAAAGCTGGAACTCACTGTAGGAGACATCTCTACTCCAGCAGTCTCCACTAGCTTCTGGGTCCCATGCTGGGCAGCTGTCGTGTTGCTTACTGAATACAGGATGTTGGCATTCAGGGAACACTTTCCATTTTGTCAATGAATACAAAGTGTACTCTGATTGGACAAGGTGGAGATTGTGGCATTACTGCCCAGTCTCCCCACCTTGTATAATCAAAGAATGTTTTGCATTCATTGTGAAAACAGAAAGTGTTCACTGAATAGTACCCGTGCCAAACAAGTGACCTCCCATGTTCACAATGCAACAGGGCAGCCATCTGGCACAGGACCTGGAAGCTAGTAGAGATCACTGGATAAGCGGTGCAAAGGTACCTACTTGCATTAATAAGTATGCAATCAGCAGTCAAACTGAAAACTGGAAATGACCAGGTTCTCAAATGGTTAAAGTTTATTTAAAGTGTAGGGGTTGATTTACTAAAGGCAAATAAGTTGTCCATTTTGCAAACAAATTTGTTCCAGAGCGTAGTTAATGTGGTGATGTTTCACTTTGCAAAGAATACCCAATCACCTGTGAGGAAAAAAAAAAAAAGGCACCTAATCTAGGTCAATCTATCTATGCATCTCTCTGTGTATATATCCCTCTATCTTGATCTATCAGTCAATCTATCTATCTATCTATCTATCTATCTATCTATCTATCTGTAGTGCTACGCCCATAGGGGCACTTGGTAATAGCTGGTTCTTCCCAAAGAGTACAGGGGCTTCCCACCACCACAAGCACCAGTCCATACACTCTGACTCCAATAACACAATCAAGGGAATGTGTTTTTGAAATGTATTGCTTGAATAACTTCAAACAGGAAGGTGGTTAGGGCATGGGATACTGCAAAATGCTTGTAGAGTAGTAAGAAAACACTCTTCCCTAGGCATGCATACACAAGATCCACTGGGTACACAGGGGAATGGCCAGTACTCCAAGACCCTTTGAAAGCTGTCTCAGTCCATAGCTACCTCTGGCGCTTACATCCCCAAAGCACACAGTCACCAGGAATCACTATTCGGGGTCAATACTCACAAGTCCCCAGAACAGCTGTACACCTTTCAGCCTCCTCCGGACTCCTTCCAGTAAGGGAGATGATCCTTCTCCAGACCAGATCCCTTATGGTAAAGTCCAACAGCTTGATCCTCAGAATGTTTACGTCAGGCTCTATGGTCTGCCACAGATCTCAGAGGACAGCTACACAGTCTGCAGGCTGCCTCAGGGGGAAGCAGCCCCAGAGGCTTTAGAATCCTCCCTGATAAAGAAAGAACAATCTCCCCAGGGCTCTAGACCATTTATCACTTCCTCAGCCACCTTCCGGACACTCCCCTTTAGGGATTAGCTGGGGAATGATAAATATTCTGTCAAGAAATTTGCTCTCCGAACCCTATATTCTAGAAACATCTTCTAGAAGCAGGGGGAAGCAATCAAACTCCCAGCCTGTGAAATCCTGAACAGACCAGAGTAATCAATCACTGCTCCCCTGACTACAAAAGGGAAAATACATTTGCCTAGCATTGCACACTAGGAGGGTGCAACATACCTATTTGCAGTGGTGTACAAACAGGGGTCGTAGGGGTCAAGATTGTGACCCAACCCAAAGCTCCAGGGGCCCATGCGGCCACGCTGTACACCTGGATAGGAAGAGCGGTGGTATGTAGAGGAACTATTGCCCTACATTTTCCTCCATGAAGCACTGTCCTGCTGCCTTGAGCCGCTGTGCTTCCCTGGCCCTCCTTGCCCCCATGCAGCTCTGCCGGGTTGCCCCATACTACCTCCCATCTGCTGCTGTGGGGGATACTATCAGGATGGAGAGTGGGGAAGATGCCAGTAAATGTGTCCATTACCGACACCTTCTTTTTCTTTCTTGTTTTTTAATTTTTGTTTGGGTTTTTTTATGTTTTTTTATTCATTTATAGCTGAGGCATAGTAAACTGTATTTGCTATGCTTCAGTTTATGAATGAACGGGAATTTCTGTATAGTCCATTAATTCTGTGCTGCTGGGGCTGCAGAGATGGAGTCTGAGGTATCTGTTTAGACCTCTCTTTCGACCCCTGATATTTCACCAAAGCCCCCAAAATGGTAAAAAAATAAAAATAAATAAAAAACTACTGACACCAGTGGCGGAACTCCCAGGGTTGAATGGGCAGGAAGGGGGCCTGTTGCGTGCGGCACCATAATAAAAGGTTTCATAACGGGAATGAAGGGCTCCAGGATGAGTGTGCAGGGGCCAAGGGGGGCCTTCATGGTTTCTTGCACCGGGGCCCTGAAGTTACTACTTACGTCTGTCTATCTGTCTATCTGTCTGTCCGTCTGTCTATCTACTTGTCCTCTTTTTATCTTTTTTTCTGACTTCCATTATTTCACAAAAAGAAATTATCCTATATTTGTAGCATGAGAAATTGTGTTGTATCATGCCTCCGAGGTATATGGTTCTTTATGAATTTGTTTGATATAAGGGCTGGGTATTACAGCGTTCAACACAATTTTTCTCCCTCCCTGTGAAATTATTACTAAAAGCTTTTATCAGTTCATTTTGACAGATAATTGATTATTGCCCTTGACGTTTGATGGATAACTTTCATAAAAATAGGAGTCCCAGTCTTCATACTGGTCTGTAAAGTTTTTTTTGTCTTCTTTCTGAATAAATGTAACTTTCTTAAGTTAAGGGAACAAGAAAATAATCTTTGTGTATTTAAAATGATTTGATACAACAGAGTAAAGGACCAGTGAGCATTCACCCGCAACAAGCAATTATTTCACCTTCGTTCACCTTCAGCTTCCGCTGGCAATAATAATGTCAGCCGATTGGTTGCTGATGGATACAACTTGTACAGATCTACAACATTGAGAGGTAAAAAGCAATAATGCAAACATGGAACAAGTTACCAAAGGTTCGTCTTTTCACATATCAGCAACACAAGAGCGTTGTGCTTTTTTTTTTTTTTGCATGTTTTTTGTGCGACATGTAGGGCAGCCCATTCACTTGAAAAGGCTGCCCTTTGCTCCAAAAACACGCCAAAGTAGCTACTGTACCCTCTCTTCCTGCTGACTTTGGCACGTTTTTGAATAGCACATTTTTCTGCATTTTTTGCACAACAAAAAACCCATTTCTTTATCGTGTTTGGGGGTGCCATTACAATGAACAACATTAAAATGCGAGTTGCATGATTTAGCGCATTTTTAGCGCAATCTGGAAATGCAGGCAAAATCGCACAATTCTGTCTGTGATTTCAAGTCACTCAAATATGAATTTGATTGGCTGTAATGAATAATTGACCCAAATTCCTCTGCTCTTTCTAAACAAATTCACTAAGTAATTGTGATCTCTATGACAATAGTTCTCAACCACCTGGCCGTGGCCTGCTGTTGAACCACAGCTTTCCTCCTTCTGGGCCTCCTTCTAGCTGCAGATCCCCTAACTTCCCACAGTGCCTCTCAAATCCCATAGTGTCACTAAATCTCCCATACTGGCCTGTATGGCCCCTCAACCTCTCACAGTGCCCTCAGGGCCCCAAGAGTGCCAGCCAACCTCCCACAGTGCCTCCCAACCTCCATAGTGACATAGAGACATCCCCAATCCAGCAAAAAGACAGCCCAATCCAAAAAAGAGACATCCCCATCCAGCAAACAGATATCCCCAATCCAGCAAAGAGACATCCCAATCCAACAAAGAGACATCCGCATATATCCAGGAAAGAGACATCCCAAAATATTCAGCAAAGAGATATCTCCATATATTCAGTTGAGACATCCCCAGTCCAGAAAAGAGACGTCTCAAATCCAGCAAAGATAGATCCCTATCCAGCAAAGAGAAAGCCCAAATCCTGCAAAGAGCCATCCACAGTCCAGCAAATAGACATTCCCCAATCCAACAAAGAGACATTCCTATCAAGCAAAGAGACATCCACAATCCAGCAAAGAGATATCCCTATCCAGCAAACAGACAACCCCAATCCAGCAAAGAGACATCTCCAGTTCAGCAAAGAGATGTTCCCAATCAAGCAAAGAGACATCCCTATCCAGCAAAGAGACATCCCCAATCCAGCAAAGAGCCATCCATATCCAGCAAAGAGCCATCCATATTCCAGCAAAGAGACATCCCCAGTTCAGCAAAGAGAAGTCCCCAATCAAGCACAGAGACATCCCCAATCCAGCAAATTGACATCCCTATCCAGCAAAGAGACAATCACAGCACAGGCCCACATCCAAGCAGCAGTAACAGACAGCAGTAACAGACAGTCCCATCCAGCCACATTGTCAATCAATTTGACGAAAAACATTTGTCTCTAGTCTACACTGAGCTGTCACAGTCAGATCAGACTTCCAGCACCACACCTCTCCCACACAGCTGCAAAGAGCACCAAAAGCAGCTTCCGGTCTGCAGGGAGAGGTACTCTCTCAGGCTGTAGCCGGAAGTAAGCGAGCTGGATCGGCACGGCTGTTCTGCTAAGAAACTAAGAAATACAGCGTGCTTCACTCCTTCTTTGTCATTGGGTGGCACGTTTCACCAGAAAAAAAGCCCTGTATCTATCTATCTATCTATCTATCTATCTATCTATCTATCTATCTATCTATCTATCTATCTATCATCTATCTATCATCTATCTATGAATAAAGATATTTTATTGTCATTTATCATCTATCAGCCAGTTGCTTTTGTAAACCACACAGACAGTCCTTCTTTCAGATGGGTTCATATGCAGGGGCCACTGTTATAATCCTTTTTTTGGGGGGAATATCAATAGGTGGATTCTAGGAAATATGTTTTATGAGGTAAAAATCACTGAATACATTAGGTTAAAAGCAAGTGAAGGATTTATGAAGTAAAACTTTGTAAAATATTCATGCCCAATACAAATCTTAACATTTATTACCATAACCTTGGTACTTGGCAGATAAACAGCGCGCAGAGCCGTGCCTTCATTATTAAACGTTTTTACTTTTTTTTTTTCTCCCCACAAAAATAAAAAAATACACATTTTTGTTTTATGTTTATTCCTTTCTTTCTGTCATGACGAGGAGACGGCTGTCATTAAATGGGATTTAATGTCAAAAATTAAAAATAAACCTATAACATAAAGGACTATAGAGGTTTTCATTTTATGTACTGAATTGATTTTTTTTCCAGGACAGTTCTTGGTAATAAAAATCAGTCAATTAATGAACCAATAAAATTACGCAGACCATTCAGCCTACCTTGATCTGAGTTTTGTGCCATCCACTTCAGCCAGATTTCACAGAACTCCTCACATGAAACTTTGGAGACGCCTGCTATAGAGCATCCTGAATTTTACAAAGCAGCAATAAATGCATCTTGGCGCTGGTGATGATGATGATGATGTCACACATCAATACAAAATGACTTCCCCCACTTAACATCCTATTTTCATTAAGCAGAAACAAACTCTGTAAAGAGGTAGATGAGGAAAAAAATCGAGTGAACCCAGGAAAAGGAACAGATGTGAAATGATTGTTATAATGGTGTCGTACACATGCCACTCACTGGCGTCAGGTTTTGCAAAATGACTTTAATCACAAGATTCTCACTTTGAACTGCGTATCCTTTTGTTCGGCAAGTTAGACAACAGCTTTGCTCTTTCAGAGATAGGGCGATTATTTAATGGGGCCATATGCCGGTGTTTGGAAAAACAAGGGCATTGATTTCAGCTCAACTTTATCCCCCCCCCAACCCCAATTTATTACACCACTCTGGGGAGAAAAGCATTTAGGGCTGGAAATAGCCATTGTTAAAATGGTCCTAATTGTAATGGATTCCGATGTAATTGGTGCCTAGGCAAAGCTGCTTTCCCATATGACATTATGAAGACAATAATTGAGAAGGCTCGCAGCTCCGGCAGTTACACCATTGTTATGGGGCATTAGGGCTACTAAGATATATGAGCCAAGGTCGGCCCGGAATACACTGCAATTAAGGAAACACATTAATTGGCAATTCATTAAACTGTGCTTAACCTCCTTCGCCTGATAACTGCGTGTTTTACCAAACTGAAAGGTCGGTGTTAACCAGGTTACACCGGTGATCATGCTCACCGTCATATTGACTGCAATGCTTACACATCCACACTGGTGTATTTAAGTTTTGTGCTGCCCTAGGCAAATCGTCGTCGTCCCCCTGCAGAGAGAGCCTGACATTGACCAACAGCACCCCTGCCTCCAACCCAGGTGAGCCTTCCACTACCACTGCCCCCCATACACCAGCCACCATCCCCCATGGCAAAAGAGAGAGACACTCACCTTAACAGCTCCGGACATCCCCAGGAATGAGAGTCGAGCTGTGTATACACTGTCATGAAACCCACAGCCTCTCCCAGAACCCACTGGGCCCCCATGCCGCATGTGTCCCTTCTTCCATCCCTTCTTCTGAGGGGCAGTGCTGCCCCCCCCCCTGAAAAATGCCGCCCTAGGCAAATGCCTTGTTTGCCTTGTGGTAAATACAACCCTGCACATCCATTTATATAGCCAGAAAAAAGTTTCCTAACTTTTTATGACATTTTACAGCTAGATTGGATATATAGTACATACTTAGGGCCTGTTCACACAGTATAGATGTATTCTGGATGTGTTTACACATGCGCATTTTTGACGCATTCCGGTGCATTTTTGATGTGTTTATGGTGACTTCCAGTACGTTTTTTAAGCATTCCAGTTCATTTTTCCCCTCTCTTTTCCTTCAATTAAAATTTTGCATTTGGTGCGTTCTGGTTCATTTTTGATGCATTTATGATGAGTTCCAGTACGTTTTTTAAGCATTCCAGTTCATTTTTCCCCTCTCTTTTCCTTCAATTAAAATTTTGCATTTGGTGCGTTCTGGTGCATTTTTGATGCGTTTATGACGAGTTCCAGTACGTTTTTTAAGCATTCCAGTTCATTTTTTCCCCTCTCTTTTCCTTCAATTCAAATTTTGCATTTGGTGCGTTCTGGTGCTTTTTTGCTTTTTACTGCACTCCAGTAAAGCTCTGTGCAGAAAAAAATGCAGCCTGTTCTACTTTTTTTTCTGCATCCAGAACGCACTGGAACTGCAAGCACTGATGTGAACTATGACATTGACCACCATATAACCTACTTTCTGTGCATTTTGGATGCAGAAAAAAGCAACTGAAACGCATGTAGTGTGAACCGGCCCTTAAAGTGGAACTATTGGCAAAATAAAATATAAGACTATCACTAGCATTGCAGTGTAACTAAGGGCTCGTTTGGACAAGCAAAGAAATCTGTGAGTCCATTACTGTATTAACATGCATTAATGGCGCATTTTCAATGTAAAACTTCTGTAACTACTTATAATGTGAAAGCTGGAGTTTGGCTTCAGTTTGTTGTTGTATTTAAAGTGGTTATAAAGGTTCAAGGTTTTTTACCTTCATACATTTTAGGCATGTGCAGCATCCCCCCCCAGCTCCTCCTAATACTCACATAAGCACCCTCTCGATCCAGTGATGTGCACTGGAGTCTCAGCTATCCTGGGACTCCTTCTCATTGGCTGAGACAAAAGCGGGAGCCATTGGATCCCACTGCTGTCAATCACAGCCAGTGAGCCAATGAGAAAAGAGATGGGCTGGGGCTGTGTGTAAATGGACACATGGAGCAGCAGGTGACCCCATAGCAAGCCGCTTCCAGTGGGGGCACCTGACAGAAGGGAACGGCCAAGAGCACTGGCGGGGGACCCAAGAAGAGGAGGATCCAGGCTGCTCTGTGCAAAAAAACTACAGAGAACAGGTAACTTTAACATGTTTGTTAATTTTTCTTTAAAAAAAATAAGCCTTTAGAATCATTTTAAATCTGCTGTCCAAAGGTGTCTCTGTTGCTCCTTCATCCAGAGTGGGATCACTCTAATGCCTCGTACACATGATCAGAATATTGGACGAAAAAAATTGCTTTCGAAGAGATTGTACGATAATCTGAACGATAGTACGCGGCTTTCAACAGGCAATCATGTTCATCTGACATCCCAGCGAGACAAGTATGAAAGTTTTTCTCATACGATAACTTTTTAATATATTAAACAATTTAGGGTCTGAGATTACAAATCCCATTTCAGTCTTTGCAGATGACACCAAGGTGTTTTGTGGAATAGCGTCCTTACAGGAAGTCTCCAATTTACAAGCCGACCTCAATGCTCTGTGTAATTGGGCAACTATGTGGCAAATGAGGTTTAATGTTGATAAATGTAAGGTTCTGCCCTTGGGGGGCTAAGAATATGCATGCATCATACATACTGGGGGGGTACAACTGGGGGAATCAATGGTGGAGAAGGATCTGGGGGTTCTGGTAGATCACAAGCTTAATAATGGCAGCAATGCCAAGCTGCGGCTTCTAAAGCGAGCAAAATCCTCTCTTGTATTAATAGAGGTATAGACTCCAGAGAGAGAGATATCATTTCCCCCGGTACAAATCATTAGTAATTCACAAAAGGAACATTGGGGAACTGGAGAAAGTACAGAGAAGGGCAACCAAACTGATAAGAGGCATGGAGGAGAACAGCTATGAGGAAAGATTAGAGGAACTGAATTTATTCTCTCTTAAAGAGGAGATTAAGGGGGATATGATCTCCATGTATAATACATAAGGGGGGATATGATCTCCATGTATAATACATAAGGGGGGATATGATCACCATGTATAATACATAAGGGGGGATATGATCTCCATGTATAATACATAAGGGGGGGATATGATCTCCATGTATAATACATAAGGGGGGGATATGATCTCCATGTATAATATATAAGGGGGGATATGATCTCCATGTATAATACATAAGGGGGGATATGATCTCCATGTATAATACATAAGGGGGGATATGATCTCCATGTATAATACATAAGGGGGGATATGATCTCCATGTATAATACATAAGGGAGGATATGATCTCCATATATAATACATAAGGGAGGATATGATATCCATGTATAATACATAAGGGAGGATATGATCTCTATGTATAATACATAAGGGGGGATATGATCACCATGTATAATACATAAGGGGGGATATGATCACCATGTATAATACATAAGGGGGGATATGATCACCATGTATAATACATAAGGGGGATATGATCTCCATGTAGAATATATAAATGGGGATATCTTCACCATGTATAATACATAAGGGGGGGATATGATCAACATGTATAATAGATAAGGGGGGATATGATCTCCATGTATAATACATAAGGGGGATATGATCACCATGTATAATACATAAGGGGGGATATGATCTCCATGTATAATACATAAGGGGGATATGATCTCCATGTAGAATATATAAGGGGGGATATCTTCACCATGTATAATACATAAGGGGGGATATGATCAACATGTATAATAGATAAGGGGGGATATGATCTCCATGTATAATACATAAGGGGGGATATGATCTCCATGTATAATACATAAAGGGAGGATATGATCTCCATGTATAATACATAACGGGGATATGATCTCCATGCATAATACATAAGGGGGGATATAATCTCCATGTATAATACATAAGGGGGGATATAATCACCATGTATAATACATAAGGGGGGATATAATCACCATGTATAATACATAAGGGGGGATATGATCTCCATGTATAATACATAAGGGGGGATATGATCTCCAAGTATAATACATAAGGGGGGATATAATCTCCATGTATAATACATAAGGGGGGATATAATCACCATGTATAATACATAAGGGGGGATATAATCACCATGTATAATACATAAGGGGGGATACAATCACCATGTATAATACATAAGGGGGGATATAATCACCATGTATAATACATAAGGGGGGATATGATCTCCATGTATAATACATAAGGGGGGATATGATCTCCATGTATAATACATAAGGGGGATATGATCTCCAAGTATAATACATAAGGGGGGATATGATCTCCATGTATAATACATAAGGGGGGATATAATCTCCATGTATAATACATAAGGGGGGATATAATCACCATGTATAATACATAAGGGGGGATATGATCTCCATGTATAATACATAAGGGGGGGATATGATCTCCATGTATAATACATAAGGGGGGATATGATCTCCATGTGTAATACATAAGGGGGGATATGACCTCCATGTGTAATACATAAGGGGGGATTTGATCTCCATGTATAATACATAAGGGGGGATATGATCTCCATGTGTAATACATAAGGGGGGATATGACCTCCATGTGTAATACATAAGGGGGGATATGATCTCCAAGTATAATACATAAGGGGGGGGTATGATCTCCATGTATAATACATAAGGGGGGATATGATCACCATGTATAATACATAAGGGGGGATATGATCTCCATGTATAATACATAAGGGGCATCCCTCCTAGATTGTAAACTCCAAGGAGCAGGGCCCTCTAATCCCTCTTGTATTGAACTGTATTGTTACTGTACTGTCTCCCTCCATAATGTAAAGCGCTGAGCAAACTGTTGGTGCTATATAAGTCCTGTATAATAATAATAATATGATATCCATGTATTATACATAAGGGGGGATATGATCTCCATGTATAATACATAAGGGGGGATATGATCTCCATGTATAATACATAAGGGGGGATATGATCTCCATGTATAATACATAAGGGGGGATATGATCTCCATGTATAATACATAAGAGGGATATGATCTCCATGTATAATACATAAGGGGGATATGATCTCCATGTATAATACATAAGGAGGATATGATCTCCATGTATAATACATAAGGGGGATATGATCTCCATGTATAATACATAAGGGGGGATATGATCTCCATGTATAATACATAAGGGGGGATATGATCTCCATGTATAATACATAAGGGGGATATGATCTCCATGTATAATACATAAGAGGGATATGATCTCCATGTATAATACATAAGAGGGATATGATCTCCATGTATAATACATAAGGGGGGATATGATCTCCATGTATAATACATAAGGGGGGATATGATCCCCATGTATAATACATAAGGGGGGATATGATCTCCATGTATAATACATAAGGGGGGATATGATCTCCATGTATAATACATAAGGGGGATATGATCTCCATGTATAATACATAAGGGGGGATATGATCTCCATGTATAATACATAAGGGGGGATATGATCTCCATGTATAATACATAAGAGGGATATGATCTCCATGTATAATACATAAGGGGGATATGATCTCCATGTATAATACATAAGGGGGGATATGATCTCCATGTATAATACATAAGGGGGGATATGATCTCCATGTATATTACATAAGGGGGGATATTATCTCCATGTATAATACATAAGGGGGGATGTGATCTCCATGTATAATACATAAGGGGGGATATGATCTCCATGTATAATACATAAGGGGGGATATGATCTCCATGTATAATGCAGAAGAGGGGATATGATCTCCATGTATAATACATAAGGGGGGATATGATCTCCATGTATAATACATAAGGGGGGATATGATCTCCATGTATAATACATAAGGGGGGGATATGATCTCCATGTATAATACATAAGGGGGGATATGATCTCCATGTATAATACATAAGGGGGGATATGATCTCCATGTATAATACATAAGGGGGGATATGATCTCCATGTATAATGCAGAAGAGGGGATATGATCTCCATGTATAATACATAAGGGGGGATATGATCTCCATGTATAATACATAAGGGGGATATGATCTCCATGTATAATACATAAGGGGGGATATGATCTCCATGTATAAATACATCAGTGGTTCATATAGTGAACTCGGTGTAGAGCTATTCACCCTGAGGTCATCACAGAGGACAAGGGGGCACTCTTTACGTCTGGAGGAAAAGGGATTTAATCTACAAACATGGAAAGGTTTCTTCACAGTGAGAGCTGTGAAAATGTGGAATAGACTCCCTCAAGAGTTGTTTCTGGCCAGCTCAGTGGATTGCTTTAAAAAAGTCCTGGATTCTTTCTTGGGTACACAGAATATAACTGGATACTAACATTTATAGATAAAGTTGATCCAGGGAATATCCGATTGCCTCTTGGTGGATCAGGAAGGCATTTTTTTCCCCTGCAGCAGCAAATTGGATCATGCGTTGCCTCAATTCTGCTTGAAAAGAAGTCCATGTACTTTTTTGAGTGACAGGAATTTTGCTACAAGCGACAGAATTCTCGGATGTGAACAAGGGCTATTGAAGATAAGGTTTTTGCTTGTTGAAAGTTTTTGAGCTTCAGGATACAAGCTACAAAATGGTCAGGTGTAAACAGGGTCTTATATAGGAGGCATGTTACTGGTTAGATCACCAGATGAAAACAGAGGGAGGAAAGGCCTAAAAAAGAAAACTAATGCAGCCACCACACCTAATGATTGGTAAGCTGCAATATATTACATTTGTTTTTTTGGGTTTAATACCATTTTAAGGCTTTTTTATATGGCTTTGAATGGCTACTGAGTGTCCTTTGGTTGTATTCTCTGTTTTTTTTAACCACTTGACCTCCGGAAGATTTACTTCCCTCCATGACCAGGCCATTTTGTTGCAATGATCTGTGTTACTTTAACTGACAATTGCGCGGTCATGCAACTCTGTACATAAATCAATTTTATAATTTTTTTCCCACAAATAGAGCTATGTTTCGGTGGTATTTGATCACCTCTGGGTTTTTTATTTAAAAAAAAATCAAATTTCTTCATAAATTTAGGCCAAAATGTATTCTGCTACATATTTTTGGTGAAACAATCCTAATAAAGGGCATATTGATTGGTTTGCACAAACATGTTTTTTTTTTTAAATACTAGTAATGGCGGCAATCAGTGACTTGTAGCAGGACTGCGATATTGCGGCAGACAGTCTGACACTAACTGACACTTTGTGGGAATCAGTGACACTAATACAGTGATCAGTTCTAAAAATATACACTGGCAATGCATTAATGACACTGGCAGGGTTAAACATCTAGGGCGATCAAAGGGTTAACTGTGTGCCTAGCCAGTGTTTTTGTGTTTTCTATGTACTGTTTTTACTAGGCAATCTGCTAGATTTTCTTTCCCTGTATTGAAGGGTAAGAAAATCTAGCAGATTCCCACTAACAGAGCACAGCTCTTCCTTGTTTACATAGGCAGAGCTGTGTTCTGTCAGTCTCCGCAGTGATCAATGGGTGCCGGCTCTCATCTATTGGCCAGCACCTGTTGATTGGCTTCTGCTTTGTACAATCACAGCAGAAGCAGCGCGCCTCCTACAGTTGAAGTGCAAAATCACATTTATATATATGATTTTGCACAGGACAACCGCCCTGTAGCAATAAATCTGCAATAGGGTGGACTGAAAGTGGTTAAAATTGGAAGAGACAGCGCCTTGTTGTTTGATGTTTCTTAACACATAAGAGTAAAATACGCAAAAAAAAAAATCTCTTTAGATTTCGTAATTTTCCTGTTGTTTAACCACTCGATGTCCGTATGTAAATGGCCTGGACTTTAAGTTGGTAAAACAAGCTCAGTATCGTTCTTTTATTTTTTAAATTTTTATAAAATACTTTTTATTACATTTCAATTTTATGCATATACAGACAAAACATAAAACAAATGTCCGTACAAAACAAAAAAAATATGAGGAGAAAATGATAACAATAATTTGTTCTGGTATATAACAGTCAACACTTTACAACGCAATCAGTGATTCCATTACGTTCCTCACCATAGACCCATCATAGAGCAGCAGCACCAACGGCAGAGTCAGAGAGATCATCCACACTAGTGGAGGCTACATATGGGGAGGATAGCCAAAAGGACCAGATCTTATTCAATTTATTCATACATCCCCTATGCTTATAAGGAAGTTGCTCTCTATCCAGCACAGCATTCACCGCCGCACTCCATTGAACACAGGTTGGCAGATTAGGAGATAGCCAACATTGAGAAATCGACTTATGGGCAAGAAAAAACAAGCGTGTAAATGAAATGTTCTGCAAGAAAAATGGCCAGTCCTCTGGGAATATGCTGAGCAGAACACATTTGGGATCAGGAGTCAATTGAATTGAACAAAGTTCCGATAAAATTTGAAATATATCTTTCAAATGCCAAAATAATTTAGGACAGTGCCAGGTCAGTTAACGTGCCTATAACAGGGGCAATTAGGTGAAGATTGGAAACCCCAAAAAACAATTTTTGAGGTCTATAATAGACTCTATGGAGTACAAGGGGGAAAGTGAAACATCTGGAAGGAGCTCTAATGCCGCTGTCCACTGATCCTCATCCAGATCTTCTATATCTTGACTCCATATCGTAATCCACGTAATCAAGATCAGTCTGATCAACTTCAATGTGACTTCCATGCGACTTTGGTGTTTTGCGACACAAAGATAAGACAAAGATACGACTACCTTGAAATTTTTGTGATTTTAACATTGCAGTCTATCGCGCTCATGTCACATCAAAGGAGCAGAGAAGTACTGAAGGAACTATTTTTAATCACTACAACTTGAGTCTCAGCAATGAAGTTGACACCCATTGAAATTACCGTGTTTTTACCTTTTTTTGCAACTTTCTGTGTCACAGGTCACAGCAAGTCTTACCAGAGGTTACAGTAGTATGAACGAGGGCTTAAAGTGTTACTAAACCCATGATTCACTATATCCGGTCTCCCAGGACCCTGTATTCACCATATCCGGACTCCCCGGACCCAGCATTCACTATATCTGGTCTCCCATGACCCTGCATTCACTATATCTGGTCTCTCAGGACCCTGCATTCACTATATCTGGTCTCCCCGGACCCTGCATTCACTATATCTGGTCTCCCTGGACCCTGCATTCACTATATCCGGTCTCCCAGGACCCTGCATTCACTATATCTGGTCTCCCCGGACCCTGCATTTGCTATATCTGGTCTCCCAGGACCCTGCATTCACTATATCTGGTCTCCACGGACCCTGCATTCGCTATATCTGGTCTCCCTGGACCCTGCATTCACTATAACTGGTCTCCCCAGACCCTGCATTCACTATATCCGGTCTCCCACCGACCCTGCATTCACTATATCTGGTCTCCCCAGACCCTGCATTCACTATATCTAGTCTCCCACGGACCCTGTATTAACTATATCTGGTGTCCTCGGACCCTGCATTCACTATATCTGGTCTCCCCGGACCTTGCATTCAATATATCTTATCTCCCCAGACCCTGCATTCACTATATCCGGTCTCCCAAGACCCTGCATTTACTATATCTGGTCTCCCCGGACCCTGCATTCACTATATCCGGTCTCCCAGGACCCTGCATTCACTATATCCGCTCTCCCCGGACCCTGCATTCACTATATCCGGTCTCCCCGGACCCTGCATTCACTATATCTGGTCTCCCAGGACCCTGCATTCACTATATCTGGTCTCCCCGGACCCTGCATTTGCTATAACCGGTCTCCCCGGAGCCTGCATTCACTATAACCGGTCTCCCCAGACCCTGCATTCACTATATCCGGTCTCCCACAGACCCTGCATTCACTATACCTGGTGTCCTCGGACCCTGCATTCACTATATCCTGTCTCCCCGGACCTTGCATTCACTATATCTGATCTCCCCGGACCCTGCATTCACTATATTCGGTGTCCCCGCACCCTGCATTTACTATATCTGGTCTCCCCGGACCCTGCATTCGCTATATCTGGTCTCCCCGGACCCTGCATTCGCTATATCTGGTCTCCTCGGACCCTGCATTCGCTATATCTGGTCTCCCCGGACCCTGCATTCGCTATATCTGGTCTCCCCGGACCCTGCATTCGCTATAATCGGTCTCCCACAGACCCTGCATTCACTATATCTGGTCTCCCAGGACCCTGCATTCACTATAACCGGTCTCCCCAGACCCTGCATTCGCTATATCTGGTCTCCCCGGACCCTGCATTCGCTATAACCGGTCTCCCCAGACCCTGCATTCACTATATCCGGTCTCCCACAGACCCTGCATTCACTATATCTGGTCTCCCAGGACCCTGCATTCACTATATCTGGTCTCCCACGGACCCTGCATTAACTATACCTGGTGTCCTCGGACCCTGCATTCACTATATCCTGTCTCCCCGGACCTTGCATTCACTATATCTGGTCTCCCCGGACCCTGCATTCACTATATCTGGTCTCCCAGGACCCTGCATTTACTATATCTGGTCTTCCCAGGACCCTGCATTCACTATATCTGGTCTCCCTGGACCCTGCATTTACTATATCTGGTCTCCTTGGACCCTGCATTCACTATATCTGGTCTCCCCGGACCCTGCATTCACTATATCTAGTCTCCCACGGACCCTGCATTAAATATATCTGGTGTCCTCGGACCCTGCATTCACTATATCTGGTCTCCCCGGACCCTGCATTCACTATATCCGGTCTCCCAGGACCCTGCATTCACTATATCTGGTCTCCCAAGACCCTGCATTTGCTATATCTGGTCTCCCCGGACCCTGCATTCACTATATCCGGTCTCCCCGGACCCTGCATTCACTATATCTGGTCTCCCAGTACCCTGCATTCCCTATATCCGGTCTCCCCGGACCCTGCATTCGCTATATCTGGTCTCCCCGGACCCTGCATTCACTATATCTGGTCTCCCCGGACCCTGCATTCGCTATATCTGGTCTCCCCGGACCCTGCATTCGCTATATCTGGTCTCCTCGGACCCTGCATTCACTATAACCGGTCTCCCCAGACCCTGCATTCACTATATCCGGTCTCTCACAGACCCTGCATTCACTATATCTGGTCTCCCAGGACCCTGCATTCACTATAACCGGTCTCCCCAGACCCTGCATTCACTATATCCGGTCTCCCACAGACCCTGCATTCACTATATCTGGTCTCCCACGGACCCTGCATTAACTATACCTGGTGTCCTCGGACCCTGCATTCACTATATCCTATCTCCCCGGACCTTGCATTCACTATATCTGATCTCCCCGAACCCTGCATTCACTATATTCGGTCTCCCCGGACCCTGCATTCACTATATCTGGTCTCCCAGGACCCTGCATTCACTATATCTGGTCTCCCAGGACCCTGCATTCACTATATCTGGTCTTCCCGGACCCTGCATTCACTATATCTGGTCTCCCCGGACCCTGCATTCACTATATCTGGTCTCCCCGGACCCTGCATTCACTATATCTGGTCTCCCAGGACCCTGCATTTACTATATCTGGTCTTCCCGGACCCTGCATTCACTATATCTGGTCTCCCTGGACCCTGCATTTACTATATCTGGTCTCCTTGGACCCTGCATTCACTATATCTGGTCTCCCCGGACCCTGCATTCACTATATCTGGTCTCCCCAGACCCTGCATTCACTATATCTGGTCTCCCTGGACCCTGCATTCACTATATCTGGTCTCCCCGCACCCTGCATTCACTATATCTGGTCTCCCCGGACCCTGCATTCACTATATCCTGTCTCCCCGGACCCTGCATTCACTATATCCTGTCTCCCCGGACCCTGCATTCACTATATCCTGTCTCCCCGGACCTTGCATTCACTATATCTGGTCTCCCTGGACTCTGCATTCACTATATCCGGTCTCCCCAGACCCTGCATTCACTATATCTGATCTCTTTGGACCCTGAATTTACTATATCCGGACTCCCCAGACCCTGCATTCACTATATCTGGTCTCCCCGGACCCTGCATTCACTATATCTGGTCTCCCCAGACCCTGCACTTACTATATCTGGTCTCCACGGACCCTGCATTCACTATATCTGGTCTCCCACAGTACACACGAGATGGAAATGCAATTATTTTAGTAAATATAAACTGCTAAATTCCTTTTCTCATCAGCAGTATATAGCAGTCTTTTGACTTCTCTCAGTGACCAGCAGAGCACTGGTTAAAACTTGTAGGAGGAGTTTTCTTTCTGCTCTAGAAGGATGCAGGACCCCTGACCTCTGCCTGGATAGTGCTGATTGGCTCTGTGCTGATCACATGCACTCTCCCAAGAAATAAAATACTTCTCTAGCAATACACACCAAACTGAGCATGTGCAGAGTGACTCCACATGACATGTCTTATCGGGAGATAAGAGGGGGCACTGGAAGAAGGGGAGGATCAGAGAAGTCAGGATCAAACAGCATTTTTACACAGTGCAGAGGATTAACCCCTTAGGTTCCACAGTGAGTATAACAAGCATGCTTTACTGCATATACAGACTGATGTTACTGTTGTGGGTTTAGTAACACTTTAAGTAGTGAACCAGTCATTACCTGTTTTATAAATGTGCCCCATAGGCTTAGAATTCAATTACTTTCAAGCTTTGTATTCGCCAAGATGATAAAAAAATGCAATGAAAATGTACAAGCAGCAGTAGCCAATCACAACTGATGTTACACTGATCTAACAGCAGCAAACCGAGTTCTGACTGGCTTCTATCGTTACTGTGCCTTGTGTATCACCATTTTTTTTTACTGCCTTTTTGCTCTTTTTATTGTCTTTTGTATAAAACAGCAATAATGAAGAGAAAATAAAAATGCTAACTCTCTTCCTTCAGGCGTGCCTTTCTGGCAAATGTTATATTGTAATACAGCATGGTGAAATAATCAGTGCCGTACAAAGGTAATTCATTATATTATTCTGTCTTACGCACAGGCTTTTGAAATATGTTTCCAAAAAAGAAATATTCCAAAAGGATTTTTTTTTCGAATTTTCACAAGGGAACTTTAGACACAGCTGTCTGCAGTTCTTTCCACAATACTTACTTTATCTTTTACAGTATATAATCATTTTTGCTTGTTTTTACTATTTACATTCTAATAAACTCTTAAAGCTCAACATAGGCAGGAATAAAAGACACAAATTATTGCCGCTCTCCGTTCATTTACACATTATTAAAGATATTCCTTTGAATGCAAGCAGTGTAAATACTTCAATGTGACCTGGTATCAGTCTCTTGCAGTCTCTGTACAGCAGAGCTCAGACTGAGTGAGGGAGAAGCAGCACAATGAGCCAATCAGTTGTGTTGCAGCCCTTATGTGCGTTAGAAAGAAACATGCTGATAGAAGGAGAGAGCAGAATGACAGGGGAATGAGCCCATCAGTCTGCTGCTTCTCCTTCACTTTAACAGTCACAATGAAGGAGGGGGGGGGGGTAAGTGTTATTTAACTGCAGCAGAGACAAATCAGGACTCCTGCCCTGAAAGACAGGGCTGTGTTGTGTCACATAGCTGTGTAAATCTTGGGACTGGATGAACAGAAATGCTAATCCTTTGGCAGGTAAAACAGCTCTCATCTATGTATTTAATCATCTGTATAATAATCTGTATTAAATCTGTATATATGTATATTTATGTGTATTTAATTTGTATATATTTCTGTATTTAATCTGTATATTTGTATATTTATCTGTATTAAATCTGTATATCTGTGTAATTAGCTGTATTTATTCTGTATGTCTGTATAATTATCTGTATTTATTCTGTATATCTGTATACTTATGTGAATTTAATTTGTATATTTGTATATTTTTCTGTATTTAATCTGTATATTTGTATAATTATCTGTATATCTGTATAGTTAGCTGTATTTAATCTGTTTATCTGTATAATTATCTGTATTTAATCTGTATATCTGTATATTTAGCTATATTTAATCTGTATATCTGTATAATTATCTGTATTTAATCTGTATATCTGTATATTTATGTGTATTTCATTTGTATATTTGTATATTTTTCTGTATTTAATCTGTATATCTGTATATTTATGTGTATTTAATTTGTATATTTGTATATTTTTCTGTATTTAATCTGTATATCTATACATTTATCTGTATTTAATCTGTATATCTGTATATATCCTAGATTGTAAGCTCCAAGGAGCAGGGCCCTCCTATCCCTCTTGTATTGAACTGTATTGTTGCTGTATTGTCTCCCGTTATATTGTAAAGCGCTGAGAAAACTGTTGGCACTATATAAATCCTGTGTAATAATAATAATAATATGTGTATATCTGTATAATTATCTGTATTTAATCGGTATATCTGTATAGTTAGCTGTGTATAATCTGTATATCTGTATAGTTAGCCGTATTTAATTTGTATATCTGTATAGTTAGCTGTATTTAATTTGTATATCTGTATAGTTAGCCGTATTTAATTTGTATATCTGTATAGTTAGCTGTATTTAATTTGTATATCTGTATAGTTAGCTGTATATAATCTGTATATCTGTATATTAAACTGATCGCTTTTTTTTCAGCCTAGAGAAAGAATAAAAAGCAAAAAAAAACCTCCACAAATAATCCTATTTTAAGAAGTCACTTAAACCAAATTCCATGGAGTGTTATGCATTTTTTAAAAAGAAAAAAACACCAAAGGGCGCAATCTAAGTGCAGCAAAGCCAATAATTCATTAAAGAGTAAAACAGCAAATCACATGTAGTTAAAAATACGAGCACCTGTTATATGGACTAAAGGGCTGTCATCCGTGGAATGGTCTCAGGACAGTGAGAATCAGGGGCGGACTGACAACTCATGGGGCCCCGGGCAATAGGGGATCATGGGGCCCCTGTGTCCTTGCCCAAACTCAAAAAAGCCTATGAAAAAGGTACCAGCGGCATCTCATGGGGCCCCCTACTGACCCCGGGCCCTCGGGCAGTGCCCGAGTTTCAAAATGGTCAGTCCGCCCCTGGTGAGAATCCAATCTGAGAAGAGTTCCACTGCCAGCCCGGGTAACATCCAAACCTAGGAAACTAAACTGACAGTCTGGGAACAGTCTGATGTGACATCAGACATTAAGGGGGTGTTGAAGGAGTGTGGCTATGTGTTTTGAGGCTACTTTGCCTCTTCCTCAAGCCTCTAAATTTCTGCTGTACTACAACTATCTCACAAATGACAGCCCTTTAGTCCATATAACAGGCGCTTATATTTTAACTACATGTGATTTGCCAATTTCCTTTTTACTAATAAATAATCGGCATTGCTGCACTTAGATCACGCCCTTTGGTGTTTTTTTCTTGTTGCTGCACTGAATAACTGGAAAACAGCTGTTAATCCCTGATGTACCTAATATGGAGTCCATGAACTTTCAGCTTGGACTCCAGCGTTGGTGGAACTACTGCTCACATCTTGTGCCATAATGTGATTACCTTTTGTCTACTTTTTAAAAAGAAACACAGAGAATCTGTTTGTCTTGAGGCTATCTCTGGGTACAGTCCCATCTTAATTATTCAGTTACTGTATATGTTTTAATTTACAATTGAACTATTGAACTCTGTAAAGATCGAGCATTCTGTTTTCAGTAGAGCAGCTAAGAATGAGCAGGTAAACGTGACAAAGTCTGAAAAAAGACCACAATGTCCTATGAAATATTGATAGATAGTATTTCATGTTTATTCATTTATTCTAGCCATTGGAAAGCATTAATACTCAAACGATAGCTATGCCTAGCATTTAGGCATGTTTAGGCACATTTAGCATTTTTTTCTGCTCTTCAGCTTTTCTCCTGAATGCACCTTTGGTGTTTTTTTTTTTTTTTTTAACTGTAAATACATCTGTAAATACGTATGTGTGCATGGATATAAAGGCTTACATAGAGGTGCTTTTACAGAACAAAAAAAATATAGCCAAACACCTGTAACAGCTGTGTTTTTTGAGCTTTGTCATCTTTTTCATCTTTTGTTACATCTCAGTTTTGCTGGTCTTCTTATTAATGTTATACTAATATATATATATTGTTATGAAGTATTTTATATATATATATATATATATATATATATATATAAAATTATGTTTTTATTATTATTTATTTATTTATTTCTATGTTAGACAAGAAAATTAACAAAACTCTGCTGTAATGATTTTCTGTGTTTTCTTATGGAAAAAAATAAAAAAAAAATATTTATACACTCACTGGCCACTTTATTAGGTACACCTGTTCAATTGCTTGGTATCACAAATTGCTAATCAGCCAATCACATGGCAGCAACTCGGTGATTTAGGCATCTAGACGTGGTGAATACGACTTGCTGAAGTTCAAACCGAGCATCAGAATGGGGAAGAAAGGGGATTTAAGTGACTTTGAACGTGACATGGTTGTTGGTGCCAGGTGGGCTGGTCTGAGTATTTCAAAAACTGCTGATCTACTGGGATTTTCCCGCACAACCATCTCTAGGGTTTACAGAGAATGGTCCGAAATAGGAAAAAAATATCCAGTGAGCAGCAGTTGTGTGGACGAAAAGGCCTTGTTGTCGTCAGAGGTCAGAGGACAATGGGCAGACTGGTTCAAGATGATACAAAGGATACAGTAACTCATGTCAATATGGACCAAAATTTCTGAGGAATGTTTCCAACACTTTGTTGAATGTATGGCACAAAGAATTAAGGTAGTTCTGAAGGCAAAAGGGGGTCCAACTCGGTACTAGTAAGGTGTACCTATTAAAGTGGCTGGTGAATGTATATACACACTGCTCAAAACAATTAAAGGAACACTTTTTAATCAGAGTATAGCATCAAGATATTAATCTGATCAGTTAAGTAGCAGAGGGGGTTGTTAATCAGTTTCAGCTGCTTTGGTGTTAATTAAATTAACAACAGCTGCAATAGATGGGCAACAATGAAACAACTTCCAAAACAGGAATGGTTTTACAGGTGGAGGCCACTGACAGTTTTTTCCCTACTCATCTTTTCTGACTGTTTGTCACTAAATTTGCATTTGGCTAGGGTCAGCATACTACTGGTAGCATGAGGCGATACACGGACCCAACAGAGGTTGCACAGGCAGTACAACTACTCCAGGATGGCAATACGTGCCATTGCCAGAAGGTTTGCTGTGTCTCCCAGCACAGTCTCAAGAGCATGGAGGAGATTTCTGGAGACAGGCAGTTACTCTAGGAGAGCTGGACAGGGCCATAGAAGGTCCTTAACCCATCAGCAGGACCGATATCTGCTCCTATGTGCAAGTAACAGGATGAGCACTGCCAGAGCCCTACAAAATGACCTCCAGCAGGCCACTGGTGTGAATGTCTCTGACCAAACAATCAGAAACAGACTTCATGAGGATGGCCTGAGGGTCCAACATCCTCTAGTGGGCCCTGCGCTCACTGCCCAGCACCATAGAACTCGATGGGCATTTGCCATTGAACACCAGAATTGGCAGGTCAACCACTGGCACCCTGTGCTTTTCACAGATGAGAGCAGGTTCACCCTGAGCACATGTGACAGACATGTAAGAGTCTGGAGAAGCCGTGGAGAACGTTATGCTGCCTGTAACATCGTTCAGCTTGACCGTTTTGGTGGTGGGTCAGTGATGGTCTGGGGAGACATATCCATGGAGGGACGCACAGACCTCTACAGGCTAGACAATGGCACCCTGACTGCCATTAGGTATCGGGATGAAATCCTTGGACCCATTGTCAGACCCTACGCTGGTGCAGTGGGTCCTGGGTTCCTCCTGGTGCACGACAATGCCCGGCCTCATGTGGGGACAGTATGCAGGCAGTTCCTGGAGGATGAAGGAATTGATACCATTGAATGGCCCCACTCTCACCTGACCTTAATCCAATAGAACACCTCTGGGATGTCATGTTTTGGTCCATCCAACGCTGCCACGTTGCACCTCAGACTGTCCAGGAGCTCAGTGATGCCCTGGTCCAGATCTGGGAGGAAACACCCCAGAACACCATCCGTTGTTTCATTAGGAGCATGCCCCGACATTGTCAGGTATGCATACAAGCACGTGGGGGCCTTACAAACTACTGAGGACCATTTTGAGTTGCTGCAGTGAAATTTCAGCAAAATGGACTAGCCTGCATCATTTTTTTCACTTTGATTTTCAGGGTGTCTTTGAATTCAGTCCTCTGTAGGTCGATCATTTTCATTTCCATCAAATGATGGGGTATCCTTACGTTCCTATCATCCATATCATAGTATCCAGCATGATATTTTTCTTCAATGAGATCTGATGTGTTTTGAGCAGCATATATATATATATATATATATATATATATATATATACTAAAAAAAGAAGAAGAAGAAATGGGCATAGAGTGTTGTCACCATATAACAGGAAGTGCTTAAACAAGAACCGGGGTTCTCCAGGTGTTATTTAACTGAAAGATACAGACAGAAATATAGAAAATGGCACTGTTATTTTAAAGGCTACATGAGATTTCAGTGATTGGGTGTTAGATCTACGTTATTAAAGGATGAACCAGAGAAAAAAACTGAAAAACATAATTTTAAATGTAACAATCGCGATTTACTACTCAACCTGAAAATATGCCTTTATTAATGCTTATATGTGCACTCCAAATCATCTTGTTTATTTCCTAATATTCACCCTCTGCCTACATAAAAGCAAAGAAGCAAATGTATTAATGGGCCAAGCACGATAAAGATAATCACTTATTTTTCAAAGGTTGCAGTCATGGACTGATAGAGCACTTCAAACAGATGATATCAAGAGGCTGCGCGTTTACAAGGCGGATTTCCTTGCAGGCTAACCATCTGAATAATCACCGGCAATTAATATTTCAAGCATGTGTTAATACTCCGTTATTTCAATTGGAGATGGACTGATAACATAGCATGGAGGAGACAAAATACTAATGGCCCGCTGGCAGTGTAAAGGGCGCCTTTCCTAACATAAGACAAGGTGAGAGTTTTGCCACCCACTGCAATCAGCATAGAACAAGGTTCTGATTTGGCCTCCATGTTGTACTACTACATAGAAACAGGGTGCTAGAAGATGTATACCAGGAGGCAACCGGGTTGTTATGGTCCCAAAAGATAAGGTGCAACAAAATGATTCTAATAGCCATTTATATAACACCAACAATATACACAGTGCGTTATATATTATACATTCACATCAGACCCTCAAAGAGCTTGCAATATAAGATCCCTTTCTCAAATGCACATATACACACACTAGGGGCAATTTAGACAGGAACCAACTGGACTAACAGTATGAGAGGAAACCCATGCAAGCATGGGAAGAATATGCAAACTCCATGCAGATAGCATCCTGAATAGGATTCTTTGCCCTCCATGTCATCTCTTCTCACTCCTTTGTCTTCCTCTTTACTGTCATCTCTCTTTGGCCTTTCACCTCTGAAAGTAGGAACCTCATTAAAACCAAGTCTTTGGTGTCAGGGGTCCAAGGCCTAAAAAATGCTAAGTAATCCTATGCAGGGGCGGACTGATCATTTGGAAACTCGAGAACTGCCCGAGGGCCCGGGATCAGTAGGGGGCCCCATGAGATGCCCCGGTACCTTTTTCATAGGCTTTTTTGAGTTTGGGCAAGGACACAGGGGCCCCATGATCCCCTATTGCCCGGGGGCCCCATGAGTTGTCAGTCCGCCCCTGATCCTATGCTTTAACATAACATAAGATAACATTTATCTTTAAAAATAATCCTCTATGGATCATATCTGGGCCTAACATAATCTATGTATTTGTTTTATATATATATATATATATATATATATATATATACACACAATGCTCAAAAAAAGAAGCACACAGGTGTTGCAAACACCTAGCACATTATTCAAGGTTTATTAAGAATGTAAAAACAGAAGACATACTCACAAAATGAGGTGCATATAAAAGCCTGTAAAACCACTGGGATGGCCCAATGTGATGGTAGAGTGTCTGACTGGTGGTGAGGTCGGCCAACTGACGCGTTTCAGGGACATGTCCCCCTCCTCAGATCTCTGAGGGATGAGTAGGGATAAAAATGTCAGTGGCCTCCACCTGTAAAGCCATTCCTGTTTTGGGGGTCATCTCATTGTTACCCATCTAGTGCACCTGTTGTTAATTTCATTAACACCAAAGCAGCTGACACTGATCAACAACCCCCTCTGCTACTTAACTGACCAGATCAATATCCCAGGAGTTTAATTGACTTGATGCCATACTCTGAATAAAAAGTGTTCCCTTAATTTTTTTTAGCAGTATACATATATATATATATATATATATATATATATATATATATATATATATATATATTACAAATCAAATGTATCATATTTGCCTAAAAATATGATAATTAAAAATTAAAAAAGCTAAGGAATGGATATATATTTGACAAAAGCAATCTTAAAAAAGATTTATGCAGAACTAAAATATGCAGAAATTACCTCTGCTCTTGCAATGGGACATCTGGTCTTCTTCCAGGTTTGGAGACTTTGGCCCCATTTACTGGCCAGTCTGGGAAGGACTAGGGAATTGAAATTATATTAAAGGTTCAGTTTTTTGTTATTAAAATAATAAACATGTCATACTTATCTGCTCTGTGCAATCCTCCTCTTCTTGGGTCCCCGCTGGTGCTCCTGGCTCCTCCCCTTGCCCAGTGCCTCCATAGAAAGCCGCTTTTTATGGGAGCACTCGTGCAGGCTTGCTTCTGAGCCACGCTGTCTGTGTCTATTGACACAAAAAGCAAGGCTTGGCCCCAACCCCCGCTCCCTCATCATTGGATTTGATTGACAGGAGCAGGAGTCAATGGCTCCTGCTCCTGTCAATCTGCCCAGTGAGGAGGGGCAGAGCCAGGAGAGCCACGGCTCTAATGCTTAGTGCTGGATGATCAGGCTCAGGTAAATTTAAGGGGTGTTGGGGAGGGATAATCTGCAACAGAAGGGGTTTTTTTGTACCTAAAGGTAAAAGGTAAAAACCCTTAAGGCTTTAGAAACACTTTAATTCTTCCTGGCATCAGGGCATGCACAGCTCAGTGTATAATCTAAAGCAGTCTAGCTGGCCTGGCTGACAGGGTTGAGAGCCATGAGATGTCCAGGGAAAGCAAGAGCCCTTGCTGCAGAGGTAAGTAACACATGGGATGCTGCGTGTTAGCATGAGGCTGCTGTGTTAGCCCAGGGACTGAGCTGTGCTGAGGGGCTGAAGTGAGTGCTGCTGAGCCGAGATCCAGAGTGAGATTCCCTATACCCCTGCCTGTGATAGAGAAAAGACAGGTCACTAGGCCTGTGTGGTAGAGATATGTAAATCTCATGAGTGGATAGACAAAATATAAATTCATATTTACATTTCAAAATAAATTAAGCCTTTTATCATTCCATAGTGAGTCACTGACCTGGAACCAGCATGCAGGATGAGAATTTATCCTTTTCACCAAACTCTATTCTTCACTGAAGCAGTCTACCCTTTGCTTATCCCATGTATTTTTAAACTTTAAAGCTAGAAGTCATGGATTGAAGGCTTGGCTATGGCTGGCGTCTGCATGATCACCGCATATCTGAAATCACATTGTGTTGGATGCCACTATCTAGAAGAAAGCAGAAACAATGAAGACCACCAGGTTGATAGTGGTTCTTCACTGTTTCTGCTTTCTTCTAGGTGGTGGCATCCAACACAACATCAAACTGGCAATCTACCTTCACATCCAACACAACATCAGCCTAGTAGTCTACCTTCACATCCAATACAACATCAGCCTGGCGGTCTACTTTCACATCCAACACAACATCAACCTGGCGGTCTACCTTCACATCCAATACAACATCAGCCTGGCGGTCTACCTTTACATGCAACACAACATCAACCTGGCGGTCTACCTTCACATCCAACACAACATCAACCTGGCGGTCTAGCTTCAACACAAACGTGAAAGCCATCAAGGTCCTATGGCATGAAGAAGACTGCAGCTGACACAATTCCATGGAGAGCACTTATTGCCCATTGGGTCCAGTTATGTGGGAGAACTAAGTCTAAACAAGTTTTTGTTTATTACTACAGTGCCTGTGCTATACCCATGCTGACCGTACTTTAGTCCGCAAACAGTACCCCAGTCCCCATAATGCTGAATTCCCTTGACGGTGGCCCTTTCCTACTTTGGGGAGCTTAGGAAGTAGCACAGTATTTCTTGCCCTCTAGTTTCTTAAAACACAAGAATAATATAAAAAGTATGTGGCTACATACTGTATTTATGGTTCCATCCATGTAATAATAACCTCTATCCCATCCAACCATTGCTACATACTGCTTTGAAGTCCGGTATTATTAATATGTATTATATTTAATACGGGTACAAGAGCAGGATCTCGTCTCTGATTATTTCATCCTGATATATCTGAGGGTTCTTACTAATTCAGAACTCTCGGTACGGTGAGTAATCAGCGCGTACTGTACATCACACAAGTAAATATTGTTTCAATACAATAACAGACATTTTTCTTGTGTGATGCTATTAAGAAGCTCCTCCGGTTTCCTCGGCATTCTGACAATAGCACTTTGTTAAGGCTCGCTGCTCCCATTTGCATTGGACGTCTATTCTGCATGTAGATTGATGAGTTTAATCAGCAAATCAGGAGCAAGGCTCGGCCATCAATCAATGTCACTTTCTTCCCTTATAATTTGTGATTTGCTTCCTGTCAGGGTAACGTGAAGATGTTTCTTAAAGGTGACGTTCAGGTGAAGCGGCGATTCAACATTTAGATCTGCCTTGATATTAAAATAAGTCCTGTCAATAGCAATGGAATGAAATGCGGGGAATAGAGCGTGCGAGGGGCTGACTGTGTGATGACTGCTGCATAAGGAAATAAGTTGGCCACTAATAAAGTTGCACATGGAAGAGGAAAGAAGCAATATCACTGGGGCTAAAGCCCCATTATTACGCCCAGGGGCGGACTGACCATTAGGAAACTCGGGCTCTGCCCGAGGGCCCGGGATCAGTAGGGGGCCCCATGAGATTCCCCTGGTACCTTTTTCATAGGCTTTTTTGAGTTTGGGCAAGGACACAGGGGACCCATGATCCCCTATTGCCCGGGGGCCCCATGAGTTGTCAGTCCGCCCCTGATTACGCCTGTGTTTGTTTTCTGTGTATTTTTAAAACTGAAGTAGATCAAAACCATAACTTGATAAACATTGATTTGCTAAAGAATGGTATATCATATACAATTGCCATGTATTTTTTTTTATAAACAATACAGTTTTCACCTTTTTTTCATCTTTCATTGCATCTCAATGCTTCTCCAGCTACTTTGCAGTCACTTCCTGTCTACATGCACTTGGTCCTATGTTAGCTGAATATCATAGCCTGGACCATTGATGATGGAACTTGCCTGTGCATTGTGTGTTGGCATGGCCACTTGTAGTGATCAACACTAGAGATGAGCTTGTGTCCAGCTTAGGTTTGGTTCAAGACCATGTTCAATTGAATCCAGAAGAAAAAATGGGTGGGCATGCTCATGACATCACTGACTTAAAATAGCCACAATGCTATGTTAGGTCAATAATACTCTGGTTTAGATTTACTGAAACTGGTGCACTTAGAATCTGGTGCATGGTAGCCAGTCAGCTTTTACTTCAGCTTGTTCAATTAAACTTTGACTATAAAACCTGGAAACCAATTAGTTTCTATGCAGAGCTGCACCAGATTTTGCACTCTCCAGCTTTCGTAAATAACCCCCTATGGTCTCGGAACTAAACCAAGCTTATCACTAGTGGTGATGACTACAACTGGCCATGCTGACACTGAGCAAGCAATGGCCATCATCACTGGTCCAGAGCTATGATGTGCATTTGACATTGGAGCAAGTGCATGGAGAATGGGAGTAACTGCCAGGAAACTGAAGAAGTACTGAGATACAAAGAAAGATCTCATCGCCAGTGATGGTGGACCTTGCCTGTGCATTGTATGTCAGCATGGCCACTTGTAGTCATCAGCACTAGGGATGAACTTGGGTTCAGCTGTGCTTTTGTTCAAGGCCATGTTCAGCTAAATCTGGAAGGAAAAATGGGCAGGGATGCTTGTGACATCATTGACCTAAAATAGCCACATAGCCATATTAGGTCAATAAGACTATGGATTCGGACTGAACCCAATCCAATCTCCAGTGGTGAGGATTACAGTTAGCCATGCTGACACACACTGACCTAGTGTTGATGACTACAATTAGCCATGCTGACACATGTTTAGCAGGCAAGGGTCACCATCACTGATCCAGAGCTATGGTGTGCAACTGACATTAAAGCAAATGCATGTAGATATCAAGTAACTGCAAGGAGACTGAAGAAGCACTGAGATAAAAAGAAAGAGTTCATCATTACTCTGGACCAGTGATGGTAGACTTTGCCTGTGCATTATGTATTGGCATGGCCACTTGTAGTCATCACCACTACTGAACTTGGGTTCAGCTTGGATTTGGTTCAAGATCATGTTCAGCTAAATCCGGAAGGAAAAATGGGCAGGGATGTTTGTGACATCATTGACCTAAAATAACCACATGGCCGTATTAGGTCAATAAGACTATGGGTTTGGACTGAACCCAAGCCAATCTCCAGTGGGGAGGATTACAGTTAGCCATGCTGACACACACTGATGGCAGATCTTGCTTGTGCATTTTGTGTCAGTATGGCCACTTGTAGTCATCACCACTAAGGATGAGCTTGGATCCACCTTGGGTTTGGTTTGAGCCCACGTTCAGCCGAATACAGAAGTAAAAATGGGTGGGAATGCTTGTGACATCATTGACCTAAAATAGCCATACTAGGTCTATAACAGTATGGGTTTGGACCAAACTGAAGCTTATTCCTAGTGGTGATGACTACAACTGGCCATGCTGAAATGAGCAGGCAAGGGCCACCATCACTGGTCCACAGCTATGACGTGCAGCTGACGTTGGAGCTTGGGTTTAGTTCAAGGTCATGTTCAGCCAAATCTGGAAGTGATCTTAGTGACATCATTGATCTAAAATAGCCACATGGCCATATTAGGACAATAACTAATTGGTACGGCCAAACACAAGCTTATCTCTAGTGGGGAAGACTACATTTGGCCATGCTGACAGACATTGAGCAATCAAGGGCCACCATCACTGGTTCAGAGCAATGATGTGCAGTTGACGTTGGAGTAAGGGCATGTAGACAGGAAATAAGTGCAAGGAGACTGAAGAAGCACTGAGATACAAAGAATGAGCTCATCATACTCTAGACCAGTGATGGTGGACCTGGCCTGTGCATTGTGTGCTAGCATGGCTACTTGTAGTCATCACCACTAGGGAGTAGCTTGGATTCACCTTGGGTTTGGTATGAGCCAGTGTTCAGCCGAACCTAGAAGGGAAAATAGACTGAAGAAGCACTGAGATACAAAGGAGGAGGGAGCTAGCCCAGGAATGACAGCTTACTTCTAGTTTCAGCTGAACACAAGCTCATGACTACTCTGGACCAGTGGTGGTGGATCTTGCCTGCGCATTGTGTGTCAGCATGGCCATTTGCAGTCATGAAAACCAGGGCTGCATGTGTGATAGGGTGTGATATTTGGGAGACTGGAACAGAGGAATGTCTCTCCATAACAAGGAAAAAGGACCTTCACGGCAGGATCACCAGGTATTTTTTCCATTACAAATGCAGATTTAAACAAATGAAAATGAGGTCAAACATTTTTTTTATATTATTTTTAAATCTGTGAATTCCTGGTGATCCTACCATGAAGGTTAGCATGTTAAAGCTAATATGAGAATTTAGTGATTGAATTTAGATCTGCTACTATGGGGCCCGTCACATATAGTTACGACCCTGTTGTTACACCTTTTCACTTTTCTATCTTCTCCTACTTTATAATCCCAGTGAAAATGCTTGCAAGCTAGCTGTCTGTATTGCCTCTGTGCCTTGCCAAATCCCACCACTCACAGCCCCATGCCCCCCCCCCCCCGCAATGCCCCTGTGACGGTACTGACACCAAGAGACCCAAAACAATTCAATGGTAAGAGACTCCAACACAACCTAAATACCTGTCGTGGCTTTTCTCTAAACTTCACCTGCTGCATGCTTGTCTGGATATGTGACTCAGAAGCAGGGGCGGACTGACCATTTAGAAACTCAGGCACTGCCCGAGGGCCCGGGGTCAGTAGGGGGTCCCATGAGATGCCCCTGGTACCTTTTTCATAGGCTTTTTTGAGTTTGGGCAAGGACACAGGGGCCCCATGATGCCCTATTGCCTGGGGGCCCCATGAATTGTCAGTCCGCCCCTGCTCAGAAGTGTTAATACCACACACGACCGGGCAACATGCATTTTTAGAATGAGCTGAACAGTGGCAGTCTCCATTCTTCTCTTATGGCTGGAGCATTCTAAAGCAAGTCTGGGTATTTACTGAAGCCCACCTCTGTGTCTGAAAGCTAGGGAAAAAAGTGAGTAGATGTACATATTTTACGCCCAGCTATAGTGATGAGGTCACTGTTACTTTTACAAAGGAATATCTGGGTTTGTAAGCATTTCTTTCACTTTAAGGAGATTTCCTCTCACTTCCTGTCTTTATGCACAGGACTGGAAGTTAGGGAAATATAGGGAATTATTTACTAAAACTGGAGAGTGAAAAATCTGGTGCAGCTCTGCATAGAAACCAATCAGCTTCCAGGTTTTATTGCTAAAGCTTAATTGAACAAACTGAATTTAGAAGCTGATTGGCTCCCATGCACAGCTGCACCAAATTCTGAGCGCTCCAGTTTTAGTAAATCTCCCCCATGTCAAAAGAAATCCTGACATGGATTTTGACCATTCCCTGCCTTATACAAAGAAAAAAGTCTGATATTTCTATATACTATAAAATCTTACACTGGCCATGGACCACAAATAGGATGTAAGAAAAGAACTTGCAGCCTAAAAACACCAGATTGGAAGGCTTTGTCCCCCCCCCCCCCCCTCAAGAGCTAGCCCAATGCTTGCATCAGGGTGGAAGACTCTTGGGAGGAGTGGAGAGTCAGGCTGCTGTGATGTTTTTTAGGAATCTATGTGCAACATTCTCCAGCCCCTCCCACCAGCCATGATCTACCTTCATTGCATTGAGTAGCACAGATAACCAGTGATGATGTCACTGGATTTAATTTAAAATATGTAATGAAAACGGAAAGATTTTATTTAACAAATGGTATTAGCATGTTGATAAGGAGGGAAAGGAGGAACCGGGAAAGGAAAAAATGTAAGCAGATTACAACTCCGTCTTTACAGGAGACCCCTTCACTTAATATGATACTTTATAAAAAGAGATAGGATGCTGTGCGGGAGTTAATGTCCTGCTAATCATGTCTCCGCTGTCAGTGAATGGCTCACATTAGCTACAGAGTAGCAGTGCAAGTTAACAGAAGCCATGCAGCTTCCCCATCCGGCGGTGCACCAGCCAGCTCCATTCACAATTAGCCGTAATAATTCAAAGCAGGCAGTTGTCCTGGAATGTGACTATGCAGAAGCGCATGATCACACTAATGGAGACACTGAAGAATCTCCAGAGACCCACGGGCTACTTTCAGCCTTCCAGATTGGTGACTGAGCGGAGCCCTCTTGCTTGCTGCAGATTAATCAAATATTCCTCCAGCCTCTAATTGGATGACAATCAGTTTCAGAGTCTGTGATAGGGGAAGCTCCATTTCCTGCCTTGTTATTCCAACTCCTGTCATACCTTCTCCTCTTCGCCATGTTAACGCTTTCCTGCTGGACATCTACCACCTCCAGTTGAAATTCCTCGTGAAATCAAATCAAAGCAGCATGTTGTGTATTCAAACAGACCAACTGGATCATTTTTCCCTCCTATGGCTGCTCTAAACTGAATTCTGATTGGTTGATGTTGGCAGACACTCTTTAAAACACTGAAAGGGTACATTTAAAGGGGTGTTCCCCTTTACTCAAAGAATAGGTTACCCCCAACATTCCGTATTCCCGATATGTGCCTGATGTACCATGTACTTGTATGAAAAGGCATCATGTTCTCTTTGTGTTGCTTCATTTGTGTGAAATACCTGGTGATCCCTGCCAGCTGCCCACATTCCTATTTTAAACTGACCACGTTAGGCATGAGAGCACATACTAGCAGGGGCGGACTGACCATTTGGAAACTCGGGCACTGCCCGAGGGCCCGGGGTCAGTAGGGGGCCCCATGAGATGCCCCTGGTACCTTTTTCATAGGCTTTTTTGAGTTTGGGCAAGGACACAGGGGCCCCATGATCCCCTATTGTCCGGGGGCCCCATGAGTTGTCAGTCCGCCCCTGCATAGAAGCAAGAAAAAAGAAAAACAATCAGCGCAAAAACTGCCACCATTCAAATTAGTTGACGAATTGTCCATAAAGTCCAGTAAATAGGGCTGAAAAAAGGTCCATAGGGCTCTAGGGCAAGCTTCCTATAGTAGTAGTAGCAGAACTCTGTATGAATGAAGAAGAAGAGAAAAGAAACACCTCTAGGTGCAGTATAAACCACAATTTAATAGGAGTCAAATGTAGAACAACTCACATATCTTTGTGAAAAAAAAGGCTCATAGAGTGCAGTTTCATAGCGGTAGAGGAACGGCTGTGTCCTGGCTATGACAGCCATGTCTGCACTCAGGAATCGTGGTAACAGGAGAAGAAAAGCCGGATGGCATGTGGAGTCTCCTAAAGATGGCACCTGAAATGCTCGTTGAGGTGCAATGTCGGCGTCGGCATGATGACGTCAAGGACCAGCATGCATATTCAGAGCATGCGCTAACCTCTGAGGCGCATGCACTCCTTTGTCAAGCTAAAGGGGCAGAGGCTGAGACCGTCCTCATTTATAAGGGACTAATTACAATCAAGATTTATCCTTCGACTGGAGAAAGTCAGAGAAAGTCCGTGATTCATCAGTCAAATAGAACCGGCTCCGTACGAATCAGCTGAGAGCAGGGGCGGACTGACAACTCATGGGGCCCCCGGGCAATAGGGGATCATGGGGCCCCTGTGTCCTTGCCCACCCTCAAAAAAGCCTATAAAAAAGGTACCAGGGAGATTTCATGGGGCCCCCTACTGACCCCGGGCCCTCGGGCAGTGCCCGAGTGCTCGAATGGTGAGTCCACCCCTGCCTGAGAGCACATCCATTCCAGCATAGTAAGTTTTCTGGCTGTGCCGGGAGAATAACCTAACTGTCCTCTAATGATCAGACTTGTGCTGACACTCCCCCAGCATAACCATTTACTGGGAAGATAAGTGTCCTGCTGTTTCTCCACCCCCACACCCCCACCTCTCTAAGTGGGGGTGGAGATGTATATGACCACCTAAAGACAAAGAAATGTTATATATATATATATATATATATATATATATATATAATGTTGTGCCTTTCATTTCTGTTTTAAATGGAATGAGTTGTTTTAAAGGGGAGGGTTCACATATACTTCAAAGGATGCCCACTCATTGTGAGTGTACATAGCAACAGACGCAACTTAGTATATGTATAGAGAAACATTTTTTTCTATCTTGCAAAGGCTTTAAAACTTGAATGGGTGGAGGGTAACTGGGATACTCCAGAAACATTAAGAAGTAACTTGAGGACACTAATCTTCCTACTAAGGAACTGAGCACAGTCCTCGCAGCAGCAAATATTGGGCTGGAAATACGCAGGGACACCAGAGACAATGTCCCCTTTAGGCAGTTGGATGCCTACTTCCAATATCTTCTCCTGTGAGGTGTTCAGACCAGATCCCCAAAAAGAAGTCTCTCAGTCAGCTCCAAATTTCAGCAGAATAGGCCCCACAGCTAGCATAGCTGGGATCTCGATGAGAAGCAGACATGGCAGACCTGCTCAGAAGGGCAGCAGCCTAGATCCCTGACTGAGATCTCCTCCCCTAAAACAAGAACCCCTCTGTTCCAAGCGTTACTATTTATGCTTCCTCCCAGCCACCATGTGGGCATCACCCCCCAGGGATTGGCTAGGACTGCATAAATATCCAGCTGCTGATTTTACTCTCCCAGACCACTATCTTCCAGAACCCTCTAAAGAGACGGGGGAAACAGTCATCCCTTCAGCCAATGAAACACAGAACAGACCAAAATATTCACATGCAGCTCAACTGATTACAGTGAGCTTGTAACTACATTTTCCTAACCTAGCACCTATCTAGGAGGGCAGGGCCATGGATAAGGGGATACCACCAGTTGTCCTGTATGGGGCCCAGGTCAGCAGTGGGGCCCCGGCAACTGGCTGAATTAGAAGTGGGCAGGGAGGGTGATCAGCACAGAGGGGGGCAATTACTGGAATCGATCCCCTGTATGTCTCGCTCTGCAGCAGCAGATAGCTGACTTCTTCTCCTCTGGCAGAGAGAGCCATACAGGGGATTCCAGTAATTGCCCCCCCACCCCTACCACACCCTCCCTGTTCACCATACATTTCCCCCTGGTGTCCAGGCGCCCCTGTGTGCCTCCTTCCCTCCTCTCATTCCCACCGGCAGCTGCAAGCACACAATAGGATCCTTCAGGATGGAGATATGTCACATTTACCAGCCCCTTCCTTTCCTGAGTGAACACAATGAGTGATGGGTACCAATCATTCATTGTACTCATTCCTAACTGAAGCATAGTAAACTGTGTTATATGTGGGGGGGGGCCTGCTGTATGGGACCCTGTAGTTTCTAACAGCAGCCCTGTAGGAGGGTGCCATACTTGTGCCATCTTTTCCCCAGGTAGGTGACATACACACACTCAGTCATCCACATGACGTAAAAGAAAACGTAATTCATTGGACCACAACAACTTCTTCCATTGCTCTGTTGGCACTTTTGGCTGTGGACATGAGTAAGCATGGGCACCCTGACCGACCTGTGGCTATGCAACTCCATACACAACAAATTGTGATCCCCATTTTTCTGCTTTCAACACCTCAACTTCAGGGACAACATGTTTACTTGCTGCCTGATATATCCCACTAACTTTGCCATCATAACAAGAAAAACAATTGTATTCACTTAACCTGTCAATGCGCATAAAGTTGTGGCTGATCGGTGAATATATGTAGTATTCAATTATACAATTTTCCCTGATTTTCAACCATTGA
Organism: Staurois parvus; assembly: GCF_062004578.1. Taxonomy (NCBI): domain Eukaryota; kingdom Metazoa; phylum Chordata; class Amphibia; order Anura; family Ranidae; genus Staurois; species Staurois parvus. The sequence goes on along the minus strand of NW_028317822.1, from coordinate 1,423,222 downwards.
TAGGATTTTAATGGGAGAGAAGACTCAGTGTGGAATGGTCACAAACAGCAATACCTCAGTTTTAATCCAGGTCCTGTGTGTCTCAGTGAGCATATCACCTCCTGAGGAAGAGCCTGGCATCCATCTGCATTGGACTTGGATGATTCGAGAAATGAGGACCCCTTGAGCTTGGCCAATTTCCTATCCATTGTTGAAGACACGTAGGCTGGCGTTAACATGGTAGGCAGAGGAGTGAAGATCGACATTTACAGTCCTCCATCTGTAGAAATTTCAGTCCTTATGTCTAGAGCTCCAGGCTAATATAGCTAGAGTGATTGCATATGGATTTAAAAAGCAAAATTCATATCAACAATATGTTAAGAAAGAAAAAAATGGTGGATCCAGTTTGGTCAGCCAAATCATAGACTGGATACCCATTGGCTGTCAAGCAGCCAAATTCTTCACCTTTCCAATTGGAGACCAGCATTAGCTCATCTCAAACAAAAGCTGTACTTCCCATTGCCAAAGACACAAATTCCCATTTTCACCATAGTTAAGCAGAGTAATTGAATAAAATAATTGACATAAACGTTTATAAGTTTACAATCCCGGCAGAGACAAAAGGATCGGCTCACATACAATATTACCCATCCTGCCTGGAAGCCTGTTCATGTGAGGAACCAGCTTGTTCATTAAACCAAACATAGAAAAGTCATTGATTTGAATGATACAATGTATCTTCCAGTACAAGATATGCTCAGAAGGTCATCCGCACAGAGTTCTGGGTCTCTGGTACCTGAAATGCATCATAGAAACTGCCACAAATCTGTAATTAACTGGCAGTTCCCCCAGCTCCTGAGCAGGAGGTGAGCAGAATAGTAATGCCTCATTAATGTCAGAGGGGAAGATCCCATGCAGTCAAATTCTAAAAAAGGCCCTGTATGCCGATGATGAATGTTGTGCTATATTGACAGGGTAAAGGATTACCCTCCTTGAGCTAGAATCTCAGTTCCATCGCCTAACGTAAATGTTAGTCTATCAAATACAGGAGAGACCGAAATAACCCTTAAAGAAGAACTCTGCTATTAATAGATGAACTGACCACACAACCTCACCCTAATTAAATTCAAGACAAACAACCACCTTCCTTGTGGGCACTTCTAATGGGTACTTCTAGTCTTCGAGCATTCACATATAGAAGAATTAGGTAGGTTGTTAGAATGATGGGTAAATTTAGTTTTTATCGGCTCCTCTGTAACCATTGAAGCCGCTGTTGATTCCTTTGGGCTGTTCTGGATCTCACAGGCTGCAGGTTTGATTGCTTCTGTCTACATTCTGGAGGCTTCCAGACATAGGACTGGGAGAGTAAAATGGGCAGCTTGAATATTTAGTGTGCTTCAGCCATTCCCTGGGGAAGTGTGCTCAGTAGGTGGCTGGGGAGAACATAAATAGGCTGACGTCTGTAGCCATGTTCTTGTCCTGCTGGAGAAGTTCCCAGCCTCAGGGGCTGCTGCCCCTTTGAGGTAGTTCTGCTGGAGTCTGCTGATGTTTAATGAGGTCCCAACTATAGCAGAGCTGGGGGTCTATTACTTACTATCTTTGGCGCTAACTAAGCAGGTTCACCTAAGGATCTGGTCTGGAGAACTCACTGAAGAGTGGAATGCAGTGGAACTCACAGATGCCTGGTGGAATCTGGAAGGTGTGTAGCTGCCCTGAGACACTGTGAATACTGACCTGAGCTCAAGATCCTAGGGTGCTGTTCTACTTTTTGGGGTACTAGCAGTCTCTGAGACAGCTCCTACAGGGTCTCAGTTCTGACCTTCCCCCTTTTGTTTCTGGCTTAAAGACTGTCCAAAGATGTTTCACCTATTGAAGTGTGTCTTCCTGTTGCAAGTTAGCATTTTTTGGAGTATCCCATACCACCCCAACCCCTCTCCTGTTACAAGTTCTACAAGAAATAAATCTTAAAAAGACATCACCTAGACTGCTCAACCACTTGACCTCCAGAAGGTTTTACTCCCTTCATGACCAGGCCATTTTTTTCTATTCAGCGCTACTCTATTTTAACTGGTGATTGCTCATACAATCGATTGGTCATGCAACACTGTACCCAAATGAAATATATATAATTTTTTTCAAACAAATAGAGCTTTCTTTTGGTGGTATCTGTTATGAAATAATCAAAAAAGACATTAAAAAAAATAAAATTTCTTCATGAATTTAGGCCAAAATGTATTCTGCTCTTTTTTTGGTAAAAAAAAAGTGTATATTAATTGGTTTCTGTGAAAGGTCTATAAATGATGGTATATATACTGGAATTTATTCAGCCTTGAAACTATACTGGTAATGGCAGTGATCAGCGACTTATAGTGGGATTGTGATAGTGTGGCAGCCTATCTGGTGCTAAAAGACCCTCACTAGGGGTGGACTGACAACTCATGGGGCCCCTGGGCAATAGGGGATCATGGGGCCCCTGTGTCCTTGCCCAAACTCAAAAAAGCCTATGAAAAAGGTACCAGGGGCATCTCATGGGGCCCCCTACTGACCCCGGGCCCTCGGGCAGTGCCCGAGTTTCCAAATGGTTACTCCGCACCTGCTAGTGACACTAATACAGTGGTCAGATATAATACTATAATACTGTACAGTGTCACTTTATTAGGGGTTAACTTTGTGCCAAACAAGTGTAATGTGTGTAATATGTGCCGCTTTTTCTAAGAGATCTGGTTTTTATTGTTCCCTGCTTCTCAGGGAGAAGAAACAGCCAGATCGCTGATCTGTGTACAGAGCCCTGTGTGTTTGTAAACACAAGGCTCTGTGCTGTGATTGACTACATCCCATCAGCATGTCCACAGCCAAAACTGCAATCCAGCCTGGATGTACCACCCGCCTACAGTAAAAATACTGTGGGTAGGTGGCAAGCAGTTTATGGAGCCAGAATAAATGATCTGCTGCCTGCGTGACTGGTAGCCTCTGCACTGGCTGGAGAAGAACTAGTTAAAATCAGCGGCTCCTACGGTGCTACTAAAGAGAAGTATGTCTAAAGCTTTTGGGTTCAAACCTCTCTTTTGGGTTACAGTGCTTTTGCTCTCCTGTGACCCAGAGTCAGTTTATATTGGGCTATTGCCCACTGTCAGTTGACGTAGCAGAGCCGCTGCAAGCTATGGAAGGATCTCAACAATATTGAGATGCTAGCTTGACAGCTGGTTCTGGCTGGCTCTGGTTTTCAGCGTATGGTTCAGAGCCAAAGCAGTTTTGCCTGCCCCCTCTCCTGCTGGGCACTTCATTGAGTGCTGGAGGAGTAGAGTGGACAATGGTGAGTGACAGTCACTGCTCTATGCTCCCAGAAGCCCTGGACTTGGAACTGGCAAAACAACCCAGTTCCAGGTTGACTCATTTTACTGTAGGCCATTAGCTGGAGAGTTCAGACACATGAAACAGAAAAGAGACGCCTACATACAGTATAGCCAAAATAAATATAGTAGAAAACGCATGCTATAATTCCCCGGGATAGTGAGTGGTTGGTGCACTGGCTAGTAGTGTCCTATATTCCGAAATGTGTAAAACCTGTATTATTTTGTGTCACATCTGGATTGATAAATTTAGTTATTGCAGAAGATGGGCGGCACAGTGGCTTAGTGGTTAGCACGTCTGCCTTGCAGTAAATGGGTCATAGGTTTGATTCCTGACCATGGTGCCTCCTGCATGGAGTTTGCATGTACTTCCTGTGCTTGCGTGGGTTTCTTCTGGGTGCTCCGGTTTCCTCCCACACTCCAAAGACATGCTGGTAAGTTAATTGGTTCCTGTCTAAATTGGCCCTAGTATGTGTATGTATGAATGGAAGTTAGAGACCTTAGATTGTACACCCCTTGAAGGTTAGGGACTGATGTGAATGTACAATATATGTGTAAAGTGCTGTGTAAATTGACAGCGCTATTTAAGTACCTGAAATAAATAAATAAGATCAAGCTGCCGGCTTTCTTTTATCTACATATAGCCAACTTGACTTCTACTAGCTATATCAGCCATTCTCAACCAGGGTTCTTTGGAACTCTAGGGTTCCTCAGAGGTTCCTTGGGCTGTGACTGGTTGACCTCCCACTTTATGGTGTCTATGTAGCTTCAGGGTTAACACCAATTGGCAAAGCCAGCAGCATGACACCAATAATACCGGTCTGTAAGGGTGCAATTCTTCCTACTGACCACCAATATAAGGGGCATTTTTCCCATTGGACCACAAGAAGCTGATTTAAGAAGGGATTCCCCGAGATCTCAAAATTATTTTAGGTATTCCACTGGGGTACAAAGGTTGAGAAGGGCTGAAATATATTATGAACCAGTCTAGTAAAAATGTCTTGGTGGAATTGCAAAAACTTGAAGTCCCCTGAGATCACAATGTGAATAGCAAAGCTCAACTACAAAGTATCCATTGCTTATAAAACAGCTCCATCCAACTGCAAAGCAGCCATTGCACACAATACAATCCCATCAAGACCCCTTTCATTTACAGGAAACCTGCCCCCTTTCTAGGAAATTGGTTTAGCAATCATTCTTTAGCTGGAAAAGCAAAAGAAAATCCCCTATCACAGAACCTGATATTATATAACATTTCCGTTGGTATTTACACTGATTGAAGTTCTCCTTTGCCATATATCTATAGGATACGTATGAACATATGAAAGGTACCTATGAGTTTCCTTTTTCTTTTTTATTCTGGGGTGGAAATGTAGAGCTTCACTTGAAAGGCCAGGTATCCAGCTCACCCTGTAGCCAGTCACTGACACTCTGCCAATTGAAGTCCCCTAGCCGTGTAATACAAGTAAGAGTGACAACCAGCTGAGATTCTACACATTTTCTAATCTGCATCATTAGGGAAAGAGGTCAGGAATGTAGGTCACATGGTACACGGGCTCAGCACACAGCCAGGGATGAATGATATTCAATAGAGATTAAAACAAAGTAGCGGTGGCATTTAATGTATTTTAAATATTTTATTTTAGCTACACAGCTTTCTGTATTAAAGTGCTAAAGCAGAACAAAATTTTTATTTTCCATTGCAGAGGGGCTGTGCTAGCACTGCTTAGTTTACCTACTCGTTTTGTCCATGCATGCAAGGTAAAGATATACTTACCCGATCTTTTGATCTTCCGGAAAACCATGCTCCCCCATTTCCAGCGGTGGACTGTTCCTGCCATCCTCACTTTCATAGCCAATCTATGGGCGTGATGATGTCTGGAACAGTCCATTCACAAGACCACTAGTGTGCGGAGGGGGGCAGGAGAGGCAGGGACTGGTCTTGTTCAGACCAGGAAGTTCAAACAGAGGGAACTGCTCCACAAGTCTTATCGAGAGGGTACCCTATTCTGCATAGAAGACTATCATAGCTACAAGGCCTGAACAAGCAGTCTTATGCAAAACCACAGGATACAAGGGACCGAGTACCTCTACACCCCCAGGGTCTACAAGGGAGAGGACTTCCATGTGCAATACCCAGGATGTCCTCCCTGGGACAGTGTCAAGGACTGTTCTAGAATCCCTTGCTCTGAGATACTCTTCAAGGCAGCCAGGTGGGTGATTAGTAACCAGCTGGGATCTGAAGAGATTCATCCAACGGGACCAAGTGCTCCTTAAAGAGACTTTGTAGCTGATCCGTTAAGAGACTGAAGCCGCTCCGGATGAAGTAGAGTCCAGGATCCTTCCTTTTTTGTACAGAAAATAGGACGTTTATCCTCAGAATTGCTGTTTTCAAGTCAAGTTGGGCATTCCATATACCCCAAAACCCTATCCAAGGTGTTTACAACAAAAACAAGCCTAGGGAATGGTTACTGACTCTCAATGGAAGTTGGAAAATGAATGCTGTATGGCTGTGTAGCTACTTGGGGACCCAAAAGCTAAGGGCTCCTAAGGGGGTAGTGCTACATAAGGAATAGGAGTAGAGGAAGGGTTATTCTGAAGGATAGGGTTAGATGACTGGGAAGGTTAGTGTTGGGATACAGACTGAGTAATGTACAGGATACTGCAGGAATGCAAAACCTGCTTGGAGCTGGTCCAGTGAAGGTCAGAAGGAGGTCAACTGCTGGTCAGAAGCATCCCAAACCTTAAAGTGGTTCTAAAGGCTGAAGGTTTTTTACCTTCATGCACTCTATGCATAACGGTGAACAACCTTCTGCATGTATTAGCTCCCTCCCAGTCTCTCCTAATACTTGTCTGAACCTGATCTCGATCCAGTGATGTGTACTACAGAAGTGGCTGTCCTGGCTCTCTCCCTCCTCATTGGCTCAGACTCAGCAGCGGGAGCTATTGGGACAGAGGGACTTTTTTCCAAATCACGGACAGTCCCTCGAAATCAGGGACAGTTGGGATCTATGTATATAGCAGTCTTGTGACTTCTATCAGTGTCCAGCAGAGCACTGGTTACAGCTTGATGGAGGAGTTTTCATTCTCTTTTGACTGTCCTTTGAGGCTGCATAACCCTTGACCCTCTGTCTGGACAGTGCTGATTGGACCTGTGCTGATCACATACACTCTCCCAAGTAAAAGAAAAAAAACTCTCCAGCAATACACACCAAACTGAGCATGTGTAGCTTGCCCCCAAGGCTCTGTTCTATCAGCAGATGACTTGGGGAATGTGGAAGAAGGGGAGGATCAGAGAAAACATCCTTTTTACACAATGCAGAGGATTAACCCCTTGGGTTCCACGGTGACTATAACAAGCATGCTTTACTGCATATACAGACTGATTTTACTGTTGTAGGTTTAGTAACACTTTAATATGCTGCTAACTGCAAAGTTTTATTGTGCCTTGAGGACCACATAGTCCACTTGCACAGTACTCCGAGAGAGCACATGATTGCATTATACACTCTGAGATCTACCTAAAATATCACCACCTGTAGCAACTAGAACAGTCTGCTGCATTATGTCTATCTATCTATTCTATCTTTGGAACTTTCCAGAGTAGAACAATGCTTTCTGCACTGGAAGCTCTGTGATAAATACTATCCTTGCAAAAAGCTAACGTTTCAAAAGTCTAAACGGTAACAGCTACAATAAGCTCCCTCTGATGCTGTGGAAGCTCTCTGCGGACCATGGCTTTTGCTGTAGGATGCGACTAAGAAAATGTCAGGAAAGACCTACTAGAAGACCTACTTTGTGGTTAATCAGATGCACTTTAAATAACAGCAGGTGTGTACTGACTCCAATTTAACAAATTTAACATGATTTGGAATGTGATTGCTTAATTCTGAACACAGCTACATCCCCAGTAATAAGAGGGTGTGCACACTCATGCAACCATATTATTTTAGTTTTGTTTTTTTTTTTACTTCTCTCCACCTAAAAGATTTCAGTTTGTTGCTCAACTGAGTTGTACAGTTTATAGGTAACATTAAGCCCAGGTTAACACTGATGCGGTGTGGAATTCTGTGCGATTTCTGCACCGCATTATAATTGCATCTAATTCATACGAACCGCTGCGGGTGTGTATTTTAAATTAACGACACCCCAAAATCAGTGCGATGTGCACAATCGGATCACATGGGTGTGAACAAATAGGGTCCTGCACTTTTTTGGTGGGGATGCGGTGCAATTTGGGCCATATAAAATTTACGGATCAAATTGCACCGCACAGAAATCGCATGTGATTTGCATAGGAATGCGGTGCGGTTCCTGTGCGGATCTGCCGCACCGCAGAAGTGCGAACCCGGGCTAAAGGTGGAAAAATTCTGAAATGATCTATCTCATTTTTTTTACATCACAGAAACCTGACATTTTAACAGGGGCGTGTAGACTTTTTATATCCACTGTACAACCAGCCTCCTGCACCAGGAGAGCCCAGGTATGTCTGGCCAACTTCCAATGCTCGCAGATTCTGGCACTTCCTATCACCTCAGCGATACAAAGCCGCAATGTGAACCGCTGTTCTAACCCGCCGTCCGTGTCCTAAGGGTGCGTTAAAGAAATCAGTGTGATGTGCAGAATCGGATCGCATGAGTGTGGACACCCAATGCAATCCGATTCTGCTGCAGACTGAAAAAAGGTCTTGCACTTTTTTGGTGCGGATGCACCGCACAGAAATCGTATGTGATCAGGGGCGGACTGACAACTCGTGGGGCCCCCGGGCAAAAATGGATCATGGGGCCCCTGTGTCCTTGCCCAAACTCAAAAAAGCCTATGAAAAAGGTACCAGGGGCATCTCATGGGGCCCCCCTACTGACCCCGGGCCCTCGGGCAGTGCCCGAGTTTCCAAATGGTCAGTCCGCCCCTGTATGTGATTTGCATAGGAATGCGGTGCGGTTCCTGTGCGGATCTGCGCACCGCAGAAGTGCGAACCCGGGCTAAAGGTGGAAAAAGTTGTGAAATTATTTTTCTTTGTCTCATTTTTTTACATCACAGAAACCTGACAATTTAACAGGGGCGTGTAGACTTTTTATATCCACTGTACAACCAGCCTCCTGCACCAGGAGAGCCCAGGTACGTCCAGGCCAACCTCCAATGCCCGCAAATTCTGACACTTCCTATCGGCTCAGCGATACAAAGTCGCAACGTGAACCTCTGTTCTAACCCGCCGTCCGTGTCTTAAGGGTGTGTTAAAGAAATGTCCTGCCCAGGGGCGGACTGACCATTTGGAAACTCAGGCACTGCCCGAGGGCCCGGGGTCAGTAGGGGCCCCATGAGATGCCCCTGGTACCTTTTTCATAGGCTTTTTTGAGTTTGGGCAAAGAAACAGGGGACCCATGATCCCCTATTGAGGGCCCGGGGTCAGTAGGGGGCCCCATGAGATGCCCCTGGTACCTTTTTCATAGGCTTTTTTGAGTTTGGGCAAGGACACAGGGGCCCCATGATCCCCTATTGAGGGCCCGGGGTCAGTAGGGGGCCCCATGAGATGCCCCTGGTACCTTTTTTATAGGCTTTTTTGAGTTTGGGCAAGGACACAGGGGCCCCATGATCCCCTATTGAGGGCCCGGGGTCAGTAAGGGGCCCCATGAGATGCCCCTGGTACCTTTTTCATAGGCTTTTTTGAGTTTGGGCAAGGACACAGGGGCCCCATGATTCCCTATTGAGGGCCCGGGGTCAGTAGGGGGCCCCATGAGATGCCCCTGGTACCTTTTTTATAGGCTTTTTTGAGTTTGGGCAAGGACACAGGGGCCCCATGATCTCCTATTGCCTGGGGGCCCCATGAGTTGTCAGTCTGCCCCTGGTCCTGCCTTACAATAAGTGACATGTATTGGGTTGGCTGGAAAGGCTGCGGTGTCATGTACTAATCCTCATCCACATATAGGAGGTGCTTTAGACTCAGCGGATCTGGCGCCATTGTCACCTGAACATACTTCAGCGGGAGCCTCCTGAGGAGCAGAAGCTCGTCCGCACAAAAGACTACATGCATCACATTTAAATTCTGCGACATGAATTCCTTCTATTACTGTATCAGACAATAACACCTGCAAGAAATGTTTGGAAGCAGGAAGCTGTGTAATTACACTATTTATGTTTCAATAGCTTTATTTTTATGTTCTCATTTCGCCAGCTAGAACGATTTGGTGAATTGAAGCCAATCCAGGGAAAAAAAAAAAAAAAGAGTAAAGTAAAAAAAAAAAAAAAAAAAAAAAAAAAAGCAGGCTCTGGGATAAAGTCAGAATTTAAATATGAAGTGGATGTATGGATTCAGCATAAACGTCTATACATCACACACGGCGCACATAATGCACTCATTATTTTTTTCAGGATTTGCCAGTAAATATTTGTTATAATTGCAGTTTTCTTTGTTTGTTTATCGTCATGTTCAGCATAATGTTTTTTTTTTTTTACTGTCGAGTCTCATATTTATGTGTATTGATTGGCTCTGTAGAGTAACAATAGCCATAGCAGACCATGCAGCAGCTACGGGGCCAGGGGGTGGAAAGGGACCCCCTGCAGGGCTGGGGGGGGGGGTTCTTGAGGCAAATTAAAGAAGTTTTGGGCCTGGTTCACACCTATGCTTTTTTTTTGCAGAAAGGCACTACAGTCCATTTAACATGGTTTCCTATGGGGCACGTTCACATCTACAGTGGATGTAAAAAGTCTACACGCCCCTGTTAAAATGACAGGGTTATGTGATGTAAAAGAATGAGACAAAGATAAAGATAGCCCGGGTTCACATATATGCGGTGCGGTACATCACATGTGATTCGCACAGGAACCGCACTGCATTCCTGTGCAAATCACATGCGATTTGTGTGCGATGTTATTGGAGCCATAGATTTTGTATGGCTCTAGTCACACCGCACCCACACACGCACCAAAAACGTGCAGGACCCTTTTATTGGTCCGCACTAGAATCGGATCGCATGGGTATTCACACCTATGGGATCCGATTCTGCACATCGCACCGTGTTTTGCGGACTGATTTTGGGGTGTTGTTAACTTAACATACACACCCACAGTGGTTCGCATGAATGGGGTGCAATTCTGATGCGGTGCGGAATTCGCACAGAAAACGCTGCAAATTCCACACCGCATCAGTGTGAACCCGGGCTTAACCACTTGAGCTCCTGAGGATTTACCCCCCTTAATGACCACGCCTCTTTTTGCTACTCGGCGCTGCACTAATTCAACTGATAATTGAGCGGTCATGCAATGCTGCACCCAAACGAAATTTACGTCCTTTTTTTCACACAAATAGAGCTTTCTTTAGGTGGTATTTGATCACCTGTGCGCTTTTTATTTTTCACGCTATAAACAAAGAAAGCCAAAAATTTTGAAGAAAAACAATGTTTTTTACTTTCAGCTATAAAAAATATATAGTAAACTCAAAGTTGGTTATAAATTTAGGCCAAAATGTATTCTGCTCCATGTTTTTGGTAAAAAAAAATCCCAATAAGTGTATATTGATTGCTTTGTGTGGAAGTTATAGCGTCAACAAACTATGGTATAGATACTGCAATTTACGCCATTTTTCTGCTATACAGCGCTGCGATAGTTTAACGGACAATTGCGCGGTCACGCAATATGGTACATAAATGAAATTTACATCCTTTTTTTCCCCACAAATTGAGCTTTCTTTCGGTGGTATTTGATTGCCTGTGTGGTTTTTATTTTTGCGCTATAAAAAAAGGCTGACAATTTTGAGGAAAAAAAAAACAATATTTTGGACTTTTTGCTATAAAACATGTCCAGTAAAAAAAAATGCAAAAATCAAATTTAGTCATAAATTTCTGCCAAAATGCATTCTGCGACATGTCTTTGCTAAAAAAAAAACCCAATACGTGTGAATTAATTGGTTTACGTGAAAGTTATAGCGTTTACAAATGGTGGGAAAGATACTGGGATTTTAAATTTTTATTTATACTAATAATGGCGCCGATCAGCGACATATAGCGGCAATCAGCGACATATGATGGCGACCAGCGACTTATGGCGGGACTGCGGCGGACATTTTGACACTGGGGGGGAACTGACTTGGGGTCACTGGCATCCCCAGTGACACCAATACAGTTATCAGTGAAAAAAAAACCACTGAAACTGTACTAATGTCACTGGGGAGGAAAGGGTTAACATTTTTAGAATTTGCTGTGTAAGGGGAGTGTTTTACTAGGGGGCGGGGATGTGTACTGGACGGGGGGGGGGGGGGGGGGGAGGGAGGGGGGAGCTGATCAAGGGAGAGAAACTCTTCTCTCCCTCTGCAGCTTGTTGGCGAACTGTCACAGAGCAGGGCTGTGTGTAAACAATGCAGCCCTGCTCTGTGTCAGTGATCACCGCTCATCGTGGGAGAACGGCCGGTAAAAACCGTCCGTGACCCGGAGGCGGAGAACCGCTGCTGACACCCGCGGGACAGGTAGGACGGGCGCGTGCCTCGCACGCACCCCCTGCCTGTTTTGAAGGCAGCCGTTTTAAAACGTGCTTTTGCCTACGAGCGCCGCCCTGCCACCGTTTATATGTGGTGGCTGGGCGGCATGTGGTTAATGTAACCTATAAACTGTACAACTTAGTTGAACAACAAACGTAAACGAATACTTTGTTGGAGCCCCTTTTGGTTTGATTCCAGCACTCAGTCTTTTTGGGTATGAGTCTATCAGCATGGGACATCTTGACTTGCCAATATTTGCCCACTCTTCCTTGCAAAAACACTCCAAATCTGTCAGATTGCGAGGACATCTCCTGTGCACAACCCTCTTCAGATCACCCCACAGATTTCCCATCGGATTCAGATCTGGGCTCTGGCTGGGCCATTCCAAAACTTTAATCTCTTCTGGTGAAGCCATTCCTTTGTTGATTTCGATGTATGCTTTGGGTCGTTGTCATGCTGAAAGATGTTCATGTTCAGCTTTCTAGCAGAAGCTGAACATGAACATCAGCATTGAAATAACAATACTTATTTTTGGCAATAACTAAACTTAGATAAAAAATTCTCTTTCATGTCATGAGTTATGCCTGTCTGCTGGCCGCCTCTTTCCACAACTTCCTGTATTCTCTGCATGCTTTACAGCTTCTCCTCTCATTACTCTTTTGGTTTATTTTTTGATTTCTAAGGACTATGTATCCCATGGTCCCTTGCTGCCTGCAAGCAGTGATTCCTGTACTGGCCCCGCCTCCTGAAACTCCTCCTCTCAGCTCCTCTGTAGTTTAGAAGGCAGGAAATGTGAAATCTGTACTTCCATAAAATGGGCGTGCCATCTATTAAAAATTCCTAAGTACAATTGTGCGTCCGATCTAATGATATCAAAGTATATTATTATAGAGGAGATTGATGGGGTGAGCTCAGAATATGCGATAAGCTGAGTCAATATGAAGACAAGATCACAAATCCCCGGGATATTGGCTCATCTCTACAGACATTTGGTTGCTTTCTTCATCTTTAACCCCTTGCCTATCGGGCACTTCCACCCCCTTCCTGCCCAGGCCAATTTTCAGCATTCAGTGCTGTTGCACTTTGATTGACAATTGCGCGGTCATGCAACACTGTACACATATGAAATTTGTATCTTTTTTTTTTCACACCGTTCAGTGTTTTATTTTTTGCACTATAAACAAAAAAGAGCAAAAATTTGAAAAAAATAAGTTTTTGTTTGTTTCTGTTATAACATTTTGCAAACAGGTAATTTTCTCCTACACTGATGTGCGTTGATGAGGCTGCACTGATAGGCAGCACTGATGGGCACTGAGGTGACACTGATAGGCAGCACTGATGGGCACTGATGAGGTGGCACAGATAGGCAGCACTGATGGGCACTGATAAGCTGCACTGATGAAGCGGCACTGGTGGGCATTGATGAGGAGGCACTGATGGGCACTGATGAGGTGGCACAGAGAGGCAGCACTGATGGGCACTGATAAGCTGCACTGATGGGCATTTATGACGAGGCACTTTTGATGCAGCACTGATGGGCACTGATGAGGTGGCACAGATAGGATGCACTGATGGGCACTGATAAGCTGCACTGATGAGGCAGCACTGGTGGCATTGATAGGCAGCACTGATGGGCACTGATGGGCAGCACTGACTGACAGCACTGATGGGTGCAACTACTGGGCGGCACTGATGGGCAGCACTGATGGGTGACACTGCTGGGCACTGATGGGTAGCACTGATGGGCAGCACTGTGGCAGCTTGAGGAAAGTGCTGCTGATTACCAACAACTGTATTTCCTTTGTGATCTGCTGTGTCATTGGACACAGCTGATCACGTGGTAAAAGGCCGCTGTGATTGGCCTTTTATCTCATCATGTGATCAGCTGTGGCCATAGGACACAGCAATTACTGATAGCGCAGGGTGCGCGCTGCTGGGGGTGTGTGGGAGGGCGTGTTTTAGGACGTCATATGACTCCCTCCCAGAACTGGCCAACCGCGCTGTAGCCGTCATTCAGCTATAGCGCGATTGTAAAGTGGTTAACTTTTTTTGCAATATTGAATAATATATTTTTATTTATGCTTTTTCATTTAACTTTTGCCCATCTGTACGCATATACAATTTTTTGTTATGTTTTTTGTTTTCCATTTTGAGAGTGGAGTAGTGGGTTATATCACATACACCTTTTCCGTTTGTGTGTCTTTGACATAATTAAGCATCTTTCTTATTAATGTCCATACATACATTTGTCCATCTGTATGGATATCCATTCTTCTAGGTTGATTTTCTATTTTGAAAGTTGAGTTTAAGTTTGGAGAAGGGCTGGAACTCCATAGTGATCAGCAGCCGCTAGCTAGCTTTCAGTAAGGGACTGGGTCCAAGAGGAACACTGGAAGGAGCAGCAGCTCAGCTGCAACACTGGCCCCAGACACCCGGCATCATCCTTTGTCCTTTATTCCTCCCCTCTGCCTCCACTCCTCTCAGCTGGAGGATCATTCATGACGTGGAGGCTTTCGATACAGAGGGAGTGCCAGCCTGTGCTGCGCTCAGGTGCCCCTAGGTGGCAGTGTGCTCTAGGTGGCTGACTAGTTTGCCTACTGGAAGCACCAGCCCCTGCATATATGTTTATTCTGTGCCCCCAGAACTGGTTTAGAAACAAGAGTCGTATCTGATTGCCAAGAACATACTTTCTTTTTCTCGGTTTTTCCTGTAAAAATCAAACTATTATGGGATTTTCACTGCAGTAAAAAGTCTCCAGCATTGCAGTTGGTCTCATTTTTCCAGATCAGAATCGCTCCATTCTCATTTTCAGAAATGTGTTAATCATTCAGCTAATTCTCACATTAGGTCCAAGTGTGTGCAGTCACAGTTCCTCCAACTAAACTCATCACATCGCTTCCACTCCTCGTCTTCTCATTCTCACATTTCATACTCTTTGGTTTCCAGACAGGAGACCACACATCGCCGAACTCCCACCGCCTTCCGGGTTTTGAAATATTCCCAGGAAAATGACGTCGGCACAGAGGGCTAAATCTGTTTCTGGAATCAGAAAAGTCGTTTTTATCTCTTTCATATATCCCCTCGGAACGTGGCCAGTGATGGGACAAGGTCATATAGTGCCCAGGGCAAAGATGACAAACTGCACCCCTCCCCCCCAAGATATATGAACATCTTGTGTCAGCAAAATAACTTCCCACCCAAAAAAAATCAAGCACCAATCTGTACACTTACCCCCTAAGCATAAATTTGCTTTGCAACCCATAATTCTCCCCCCAAAAAATCCCCCCTGCCACCACTGAAATCCCCCTCCCAGAACATGAGTCTGACAGTTCCAGTCCAGTCTGGAGAAAGAAGGGGGAAAGAGAGCACAGCCTGCACCTCCTTCCGGCTCTCTCCGCCCCAAAGATTTGACATGTCACTACCCACGCTAAGCTGACAGGAGTAGTGATGCCGCTGTCACTACTCCTGTCAGCTTGTAGCATCAGGAACTCTCCTTAGTGCCCTCCCTCCACCTCACATGATAGCAGCGCCCCCTTCTGCCTACCCCTTGTCCTGGCCCTGAATGTGACTATTAGGGCTCATGCACACAGGACAATTTAAAACCGCTCTTGGCAAAAAAAAAAATAAAACACCAGATACTTGCAAAAGTATCTAACGCTTTTACAAGCGTTAAGGTACATTTATAGGTGTCAAGCACTTGGGCGTTAAATCATTTCATTGGCCAGAATAATCATTTCACCCTTTACTTACTGAGGTAATGCGCAAGGTTGGTGCGTTTTGTGACATCACTGCACCCTGCCTTTCCACCACATCCGATCAGAGAATTCCTTGCATTCATGTCACATGCCAAGCGAGCAATCCCCTGTGGTCATGATGCAGTAGGCTTGGAACCCAGAAGGCAGCTCCAACTACTACAGTGGCCGTTTCCTTCCAGAGTAGTCCCACAGGCATGGCATATGCATACATATGTATGTACAGGACTGCTGTTAGAAACCATTCGGCCCCATACAGCCAACCCGACAGGGCACCCCCTACAAAACAAAAAACAGTTTACTATGCTTCAGTTATGAATGAGCACAGTGAGAGATTGGTACCGATCACTCATTGAGTTCATTCAGGACAGGAAGGGGCTGGTAACTATGACATATTTACCAGACCCTTCGCCTACTCTTGATGGATTATGTGCTTACAGCTGCCTGTGGGAATGAGAGAAGGCAAGCCGGCACTGTGGGGGCCCAGGCAGCTAGAAGAATCAGATGTGCACAGGGAGGGTGATTGGCATGGTGGGCAAGGAATTACTGGAACTGTTAAATATTATAACCTTTTTGTGATAGAATTACATAAACATAACAATATTCAAATTACATAATAATATCATAAATACTCAAAAGAAAAACAAAAAAAGTCCAATAAAAAAGTGTCTCAATAAAAAAGTGTCTCAATAAAAAACAATAATGTCCAAAAAAAGTCCCAAATTTTCAAACTTTATCATCCAGTAGGAAGAAATCCCATTTCATCCCGTGGTACCTCAAAAAAATATAAAATGAATAATCTAGTGCATTACCTTTGTAAACAATATATATTCACTCAGTGCAAAAACACAAAAATTGTGCAAAAACTATATATATATATATATATATATATATATATATATATCTCGTGCATATATGGATTAACTGTGACCACTCCGTGAACACTGCAACCCTGTGTATCCACCAACACCAATAGTATTACATACTATTACCCTCTGTATCAATATAATCAGCATCCAATCAGAGATCTTCTATTTTCTCTCCAAAGAAATTTTTCCAAGGTCCTCAAAAGACAAGAAGGGTCTCAAGGCTCATGTTCAAGGTATAGGTAAAAAGATTTTAATAGCCACTTACATTAAAATTCCACATATCCAGCTCCTAACATGGTTCCTATGCGAGTTCTGCCAAACAAATGCAATAGGCCATGTGTAAACAACCCACAAAATGGCCGCGGTGACACTTCCGGTCTGCGTGCGTGCGTCTCGACGTCACACCCCTAACGCGTTTCGTCACTTCCGGACTTCGTCTGAAGTGACGATCCCTTCAGACGAAGTCCGGAAGTGACGAAACGCGTTAGGGGTGTGACGTCGAGACGCACGCACGCAGACCGGAAGTGTCACCGCGGCCATTTTGTGGGTTGTTTACACATGGCCTATTGCATTTGTTTGGCAGAACTCGCATAGGAACCATGTTAGGAGCTGGATATGTGGAATTTTAATGTAAGTGGCTATTAAAATCTTTTTACCTATACCTTGAACATGAGCCTTGAGACCCTTCTTGTCTTTTGAGGACCTTGGAAAAATTTCTTTGGAGAGAAAATAGAAGATCTCTGATTGGATGCTGATTATATTGATACAGAGGGTAATAGTATGTAATACTATTGGTGTTGGTGGATACACAGGGTTGCAGTGTTCACGGAGTGGTCACAGTTAATCCATATATGCACGAGATATATATATATATATATATATATATATATATATATATAGTTTTTGCACAATTTTTGTGTTTTTGCACTGAGTGAATATATATTGTTTACAAAGGTAATGCACTAGATTATTCATTTTATATTTTTTTGAGGTACCACGGGATGAAATGGGATTTCTTCCTACTGGATGATAAAGTTTGAAAATTTGGGACTTTTTTTGGACATTATTGTTTTTTATTGAGACACTTTTTTATTGAGACACTTTTTTATTGGACTTTTTTTGTTTTTCTTTTGAGTATTTATGATATTATTATGTAATTTGAATATTGTTATGTTTATGTAATTCTATCACAAAAAGGTTATAATATTTAACAGTTCCAGTAATTCCTTGCCCACCATGCCAATCACCCTCCCTGTGCACATCTGATTCTTCTAGCTGCCTGGGCCCCCACAGTGCCGGCTTGCCTTCTCTCATTCCCACAGGCAGCTGTAAGCACATAATCCATCAAGAGTAGGCGAAGGGTCTGGTAAATATGTCATAGTTACCAGCCCCTTCCTGTCCTGAATGAACTCAATGAGTGATCGGTACCAATCTCTCACTGTGCTCATTCATAACTGAAGCATAGTAAACTGTTTTTTGTTTTGTAGGGGGTGCCCTGTCGGGTTGGCTGTATGGGGCCGAATGGTTTCTAACAGCAGTCCTGTACATACATATGTATGCATATGCCATGCCTGTGGGACTACTCTGGAAGGAAACGGCCACTGTAGTAGTTGGAGCTGCCTTCTGGGTTCCAAGCCTACTGCATCATGACCACAGGGGATTGCTCGCTTGGCATGTGACATGAATGCAAGGAATTCTCTGATCGGATGTGGTGGAAAGGCAGGGTGCAGTGATGTCACAAAACGCACCAACCTTGCGCATTACCTCAGTAAGTAAAGGGTGAATTTATTAAATTGAGATACATACTCACAAAAGTAACATAGGTTAAAGCATATAAAATCCAACATCAGCATGCTGCAATAGCAGACAGGTGCTGGTCCCATCGAGAGGGGAGACTCTCAGAATGAAGCTGACGTGTTTCAAAGGGGGATCCCTACTTCCTCAGTGTTCGTAGTCACGGCTCTTGCTGTCTTCCGGATCAAATGGCTGCCCTGCTGCTTAGTAACAACAGGGAGTCGCTCACTATTCACAAAACACCTGGCAATGCAAAACATTCTCTGATTGGACAAGATGCAGAGGCAGAGTCGAAAACGCCATGATCTCCACCTCGTCCAATCAGGGAATGCTTTGAATTTTGCAAGTAGGGGTTTGATTTCTTTGGCTCTCTTTAAAGTAGCTATCTTTCAGCATCAAAGTACCAGAGCTGCCATTGCTTCTGAACAGGGGCGATAACACTTGGTGACACCCCCTCTGACGATCCCCGCAGAATGGATCAGATCTGCGGATTGAGCATAATGGATCAGGCTCCGGAAACACTAAGGGGTCTGTTTATATAGATTTTCACCTAAGATTCACACACACTATATTGCCAAAAGTATAGGGCCAGCCCTCCAAATCATTGGATTCAGGTGTTCCAATCACTTCCATGGCCACAGGTGTATAAAATCATCACCTAGGCATGCAGACTGCTTCTACAAACATTTGTGAAAGAATGGGTCGCTCTCAGGAACTCTGACTCCAAGCGTGGTCCCGTGATAGGTTGTCACCTGTGCAATAAGTCCATCCGTGACATTTCCTGGCTACTAAATATTCCACGGTCAACTGTTAGTGGTATTATAACAAAGTGGAAGCAACTGGGAACAGCAGCAACTCAGCCACCAAGTGGTAGGCCCCGTCACATGACAGAGCGGGGTCAGCGCATGCTGAAGCGCACAGTGCGCAGAAGTGGCCAACTGTCTGCAGAGTCAATAGCTAAAGACCTCCAAACTTGGTGTGACCTTCAGATTAGCACAACAACACTGCATAGAGAGCTTCATGGAATGGGTTTCCATGGCCGAGCAGCTGCATCCAAGCCTTACATCACCAAGTGCAATGCAAAGTGTTGGATGCAGTGGTGTAAAGCACACCGCCACTGGACTCTAGAGTAGTGGAGACGTGTTCTCTGGAGTGACCAATCATGCTTCTCTGTCTGGCAATCTGATGGACGTGTCTGGGTTTGGCAGTTGCCAGGAGAATGGTACTTGCCTGACTGCATTGTGGCAAGTGTAAAGTTTGGCGGAGGTGGATTATGGTGTGGGGTTGTTTTCCAGGGGTTGGGCTTGGCCCCCTAGTTCCAGTGACTTCCAACATTGTGGGAAGAGTTTGGGATGGCCCCTTCCTGTTCCAACATGACTGCCCACCAGTGCACAAAGCAAGGTCCATAAAGACATGGATGAGCGAGTTTGGGGTGGAGGAACTTGACTGGCCTGCACAGAGTCCTGACCTCAACCCCATAGAACACCTTTGGGATGATTTAGAGCGGAGACTGCGAGCCAGGCCTCCTCCCCCGACATCAGTGCCTGACCTCACAAATGCGCTTCTGGAAGAATGGTCAAACCTTCCCATAGACACCATCCTAAACCTTGTGGACGGCCTTCCCAGAAGAGTTGAAGCTGTTATATCTGCAAAGGGCGGGGCCAACTCAATATTGAACCCTATGGACTAAGACTGGGGGGCCATTAAAGTTCATGTGCGTGTAAAGGCAGGCCGACCAATACTTTTGGCAATATGGTGTATTTTTCTAAATAAATTTAAATGGAAAATGTGTGAATCCTGAGTGAAAACACTGATAAAGAGACCCTTTAACAATAAATAAATAAACTACCCCTCCTACACCCTAACAAAAAAAAATCTAAATGAAGAAAAAACACCTAAACAGCTGAATGAGCAATGTTGGGAGTTTCTGCATTAGGTAAAAGCAATATACGGAAGTCTTTTGTCAGAATAAAATAGACGAAATGGCTTGGAAATAAGAAAATTGAAAGATCATGGAATCTCTATCACACACACAATTGTCATTTTCCTCCAATCGGTTCTGTAAATTCTATAGTTTTATAGTGTATGTATAAACATATTTCCCTCATCTCTGCAATACCTGCATTTCATGATGTTGTATCCCTATAAATAACATACAGAAAGATGCTTGTGGATCTACCAGAAAGGAATTCAGCTCCTGTTGTGGGCTGAAAACACAGCATATTCATGGCCAGAGTGGTGTCAGCCCTGCCAAGTTGTCTTTTGCTAAACTACTCCAACACACCTACTTTCCCATCTCCACATCAAAAATGGCTTATCATTCTGTAGTCATCATTATGGGCAGCACAGTGGCTAAGTGGTTAGCACTTCCACCTGGCAGTACTAGGGGTTGTTGGTTCGAATTCCAACCATGGCACCACCTGCCTGGAGTTTGCATGTTCTCCCTGTGCCTGCGTGGGTTTCTTCCGGGTACTCCGGTTTCCTCCCACAACCCATAGACATGCTGGTAGGTGAATTGGCGCCTGTCTAAATTGTTCCTAGTATGTTCAATTGTTCCCATATGTATGAATGTAAGTTGAGGACCTTAGATTGTACACCCCTTGAGGGTTAGGGACTGATGTGAATGTACAATATATATGTAAAGTGCTGTGTAAATTGATGGTGATATAAGTACCTGAAATAATTAAATAAATAGTCCCAAGATAAGGGCTGATGCCTTTTCTTGAGAACACGCAGAAAGGGAGCACTGGGTACAGTGTGGTTCTGAATTTCTGGCAGGATCAACAGGTATTTTTACTTGTATTTGTACTTATTGCAGGGATGTAAGAAACGGCTTCCAATGATATATTCATTAGGGAGCAAATAGAAGTTGATTGTTGGGGTTTACATATACTTTAAAGCAGGATCGCTGTCCGTGGTGCTGAAGGCTACCTAATGCCAGAGCCATTGCTGAGATGTAAGTACGGGCCTGCATTGAAAAGATTTCTATTTATTTGCCCCCTGGAACTTGCAGTCTTTAAGCCAAGGCCTCCATGTGTCTATGAGTAGAGAAGGTCCGCAGCTACACAGACAGCAGATGTTTTATCACATACATTAAAGTGGCAGTAAACCACACCCCTATTCCTCCAAAAAAATCCACTGAAGTGATTGTGAAGCCATTTTATTTATTTCAGGTACTTATATAGCACCGTCAATTTACGCAGCACTTTATATATATTGTACATTCACATCAGTCCCTAACCCTCAAGGGGCGTACAATCTAAGGTCCCTAACTCACATTCATACATACACATACTAGGGACAATTTAGACAGGAGCCAATTAACCTGCCAGCATGTCTTTGGAGGGTGGGAGTAAACCAGAGTACCCGGGGGAAACCCACGCAGGCACAGGGAGAACATGCAAACTCCAGGCAGGAGGTGCCGTGGTTGGGATTTGAACCAACGACTCTAGTTCTGCCAGGCGGAAGTGCTAACTATTTTGCCACTGTGTACCCATATGGAAGAAAAATATATTTAAAATGCTACAATTTTGGCCATATTCAATATATTAAAAAAAATATATATATATATATATATATATACTGCATGTTGAAATGTGTTTTTATTACAAAATACGTATATGAAAAATATTTTTAAAAATACATTTAAAATATACTGTTTTTCTTTAAAAATACAAATCTACAATTTTGGAATGCATGTTAAAATGACTTTTTTATGTGTTAACAAAATCTGAAGAATATATTTAAAAATATATTCTTCAGATTTTTTTTAACATATGAAAAAGTAATTTTTCTGAATCCATAGACATACAGAGCATGGCTCAGCCCTTCCCCCCTGCTCCCTCCTCACTGGCTGTGATTGGCAGCAGCAGGAGGCAATGGCTCCCTCTGCTGTCTCTGAGACAATGAGGAGGGAGAGAGCTGCCGCTCTCGTACACACCGCTGGATCAAGATCAGGCTCAGATAAGTGGGTGGGGGGCGGGGGGGGGGGGAGGTGGCTGCACACAGAGAATGCATTAAGTTAAAACAAAAGCAACTTCAGCCTTTAAAACCACTTTAAGGATCCTGTAATCTATTTTTTTTCTGACCAATATTGCACAGAGCGGTCCCTTACCACCTCTTTGGCAGTCTCCTGTCGGTGCTGTCCACTCTTCCCTGCTTCAGGTGCCTACTTAGCAAGCTGGGTGCTAAGGGGGCACCTGTCCATGCTTGTGCCTGAGCTGGGCTGTGTGCATCTATAGACAGCACCAGTGAGCCACATACCCGCACTCCCTCCTCACAGGAGATTGACTGACAGCAGCAGGAGCCGCTGCCCTCAGTGTCTGCTGTGAGAGCAGGAAGTGAGCTGAGCAGTGCTGCAGTTGGGACAGTGCTGGAGCAATGAGAGTTACCAAGTAAGTGTTTAGGGGTGGGGGGAGGGGTAGAAGAGGTAGTGGGCATTTATTTTTGTTATGAACACAATGGAATATTACATCTTGATTGATGGGGGCTTCACCTACCTGTTATTCTAATGGGCTGAAGGGGTGTGAAACAGGCTATGACTGGCAGAAATCCATCCACACCATGTTATTGCCAAAAATAATAAAGATTTGATTTCAAATATATATTTGCATGACAATAAAAAACAGTTTAGATATTATTTATATTTATTCTGTATCCCAAAGGCTGTTTTTTCTTTTTTTCTTTGAATATGTGGCTAGCAGTAGAGGACTAGATGCTCCTCCTGCCACTGTTTCCCTGCAGAAAGGGTAGGAAAGAGCTGGATCATGTAACAGCTTATATTGATTAGGAAAAAGGTACCTAGGGTTTTTTTTTATTAAAATAATTACAGTGCCATCATCCACATAGAGAAAGGATAATGTAAATTAAACAGTGTGTGTTTAGTATCCCTTTAACCATTTTACGACCGCCTGCCCTGCGGATGGGTGGCCGTTGAAGGAAAAGCGATGGCACCCACTGTGATTATACATGGCAGGAGCCTGTCAGCAAGTCCCGGCCAATGATTCACAGTTCAGGACCTGCTGATTGGCTGTGTCCAATCACAGCCCAGATCTCTGTGTTGACATTCAACACAGAGCTCTGTACACAGGGAGTGATTTGTCACTTTCTCTTCTCTGCAAAGCAGGGATGAGAAACTGGTAGATCTCTTAGTAGAAGCAGTACTTTATACACATTACACATTGTTAGGCACACATTTAACCCCTTGATCGCCCTGGGTGTTAACCCTTTCCCAGCCAGTGTCATTAGTACAGTGACAGTGTATAGTATTATCACTGATCACTGTATTAATGTCACTGGTGACTTCATCGGCAGTTAGTCAGTGTCACTTAGTGTTTGGTTGCTTGCTACCCTTCCGCAGCCCCTATATATGTCGCTGATTACCGCCATTAGTAGTATAAAATAAAATTCTGGTGTACATACTATAGTTTGTAGGCGATATAACTTTCATGCAAACCGAATAATAAACACTTTTGTGATTTTTTCTTTTGTACTAAAGACATGTAGCAGAATACGTTTTGACCAAAATTTTTAAAGAAATTATTTTTTTTTATTGGATATGTAGCAGAAAGTAAGAATATTGTTTTTTTTTCAAAATTTAGTTTTTTTCATTTATAACTCAACCCCCCCCCCCCCCTAAAAAAACAGCAGTGATCAAATATCACCAAACGAAAGCTCTATTTGTGTGGGGAAAAAAATGATATAAATTTTGTTTTGGGTACAGCGTTGCACGTCCGCACAATTACCATTTAAAGTAGCGCAGTGCGGTATAGCAAAAAATAGCCTGGCAAAATCTCTCGGAGCTGAAATGGTCAAGGTAAAAAAATTGTTTCAGAACCACTTTAAGAATACATATTTGATTTTTTATTTGTTAAATCAGAGTTTAGTGTCACTTTAATCATGAGAAACACCAAATGGTGGGCTTAGCACTTATCACTAATACAGGTCTGCTACAGGTTGCATCGCTCCCTCTGTCATTGCTGATTGTGAGCGCAGATCATTGTTTCGATATAGTGGTTTTCTGTATCATAGTTGGCCCAAGGGGAAGCTTTCCAGATTAGTTCAAATGTCAGCTAGCTGTAAAGTCAACAAACCGCTGTATGCCAAATACAATGTGACGTTCACGTCTAAAACAACCGCAGCGATGCCGGCTAGCTCACTGCAAACAGACTGATTGGTGAATAAAGCCGTGCCAAGAGCAAGGATGGCATGCCCAATGCAGGCACCTATAGTATCCAATCAGATTTCAGATTACTGTAGCCAGATTCCTGAGGATTTTTGATTGGTGGCTCTGGGTTGTCACCATGATCGGATCGGATCTTGGGGGTGCATAAAAAAAAGACTAATGTCAATACTGTGTGTGTCACTGACAGTCTGTTACAACCTGGGAAACACTAGTATGTATAAGGCTGTCATTAGACAAAGGTTCTGTTTAATCGCTCTAATCTATCAGATGTCCCCATCAGAGTCCCCCTTACATCAGGGTTCCCATCAGAGTGCACCCTTACATTAGTGTCCCCATCAGTGTGCCCCCCTTAGATCAACTATCCCCATCAGAGTGCCCCCTTACAAATGATTAGTTATCCCCATCAGAGTGCCCCTTACATCAGGTGTTTCCATCAGAGTGCTCTCTTACATCATGTATCTGAATCGGCGTGCCCCCTTACATCATGTATCTGAGCCAGAGTGCCCCCTTACATCATGTGTGTAAATGAGAGTGCCCCCTTACATGGTGTGTCTGAATTAGATAGCCCCATTGCATCATGTGTCTAAATCAGGGTGCCCCCTTACATTATGTGTCTGAATCAAAATGCACCCTTACATCATGTGTCCGAATCAGGGGCGGACTGACAACTCATGGGGCCCCCAGGCAATAGGGGATCAAGGGGCCCCTGTGTCCTTGCCCAAACTCAAAAAAGCCTATGAAAAAGGTACCAGGGGCATCTCATGGGGCCCCCTACTGACCCCTGAGTTTCCAAATGATCAGTCCGCCCCTGATCACAGTTCACTCTCACATCATGTGTCTGAATTGGGGTGCCCCCTTGCATCATGTGTCTAAATCAGAGTGCCCCCTTACATCATGTGTCTGAATTAGGGTGCCCCCTTACATTATGTGTCTGAATCGGGGTGCCCCTTACATCATGTGTCTGAATTAGGGTGCCCCCTTACATCATGTGTCTGAATCAGAGTGCCTCCTTACATCATGTGTCTGAATCAGATTGTCCCCTTACATCATGTGTCTGAATCAGAGTGCCTCCTTACATCATGTGTCTGAATCAGAGTGCCCCCTTACATCATGTGTCTGAATCAGAGTGCCCCCTTACATCATGTGTCTGAATCAGAGTGCTCCCTTACATCATGTGTCTGAATCAGAGTGCTCCCTTACATCCTGTGTCTGAATCAGAGTGCTCCCTTACATCCTGTGTCTGAATCAGAGTGCTCCCTTACATCATGTGTCTGAATCAAAGTGCCCCCTTACATCATGTGTCTGAATCAAAGTGCCCCCTTACATCATGTGTCCGAATAGGGGTGCCCCGTCATCATGTGTCCGAATCGGGTGCCCCCTGTCATCATGTGTCCGAATCGGGGTGCCCCCTGTCATCATGTGTCTGCGGCACGCCATACATGGGTCGAATTCTGAACGATTCTTCGATCGAAAATCGAAAACATTGTTTGTTCTGTAATCAGACGGTGCCACCAATAATTTAAAAAATCAGTCATTTTTCAAAAATTTTCCAACATGACCGATAAACGAAATGGGAAGGAACCACGAAAATCGGCTGGTGCCATTGCCCCACTAACAGACCGAAAATCGGTAGATTATTCTTAGGTCTGATTTTCTAACGAAAAATCATTCAGAAATCGACCCATGTATGGCCAGCCTTAGTGGTTAGCATGTCTAATAAATAATTATTTTTATTGAAAGGTCAGGTTTTCTACTTTGTAAACTCCAGCTTTTGATTCTCTCTTTGTACAAAACAAAATATTCCCGAATTGCACTTACCCTTTCCATGCTCCAGTGCTGTCCTTAACTTCCTCCTTGGTCCAGCCCCTGAGGTCCTGTTAACGGCAGAACAACATTGTGTCATTCTGCTCTTTCCTTGTGAGCCCAGACTATCCTTTATATGCTCCCTAGGGGGCTAATCATTACACAGTCTGGACTTACAGTAAAGATGTGTGCGCAGCTCAGTCCTGGAAAAATGTCCCCCCCCACCAGATTATCATAAAGAAATAGACTACACCTAGGTGGAGGTGGTCTAGAGGGCAGGGGGTAATCCCAGCATTCTGTTTTACCTTCTGCTACCCAAGCCTTTAACACCTATTGCAGACCCTTAGCACAGGATCACACCACAATTTCTGCATTCTGGATGCATTTCTGCATGTGCATTTTTGCGTTCCACTGCATTTCTGATGCATTTTGACGCATGCCAGTGCATTTTTTCCCCTCTTTTTTTTGCTTCATCTCTATTGAGGACAATTTAGAATGCCCTTGACTAGGGAGCGCTCATGCCCATGTGAAGCATTGCGCATGCTCCAGAACACGTCATGTTGCATTGTGGATCCAAGTGACGTCACCACACCTATGCTGCGCTCCACCTACACCAAGGGATTGATTGGCCGGCTCTCTCCTCCCATCGAGAGGCATGATCAGCGCTACATGGCATTCAGATAGACTCCCTCAGCTTTCCCATACATAGCCGAGCCTGTTAACTTCTTTTAACCACTTCCAGACCGGACACTTTTACCCCCTTCCTGACCAGGGCAATTTTCAGCTTTCAGCGCTATCACACTTTGAATGACAATTGCGCGGTCATGCAACACTGTACCCAAATTTATTTTTTACCATTTTTTTGAGACAGATAAAGCTTTATTTTGGTGGTATTTATTCACCGCTGGGATTTTTATTTTTTTTGCTATGTAAATGAAAAAGTCCAAAAATTTTGAAAAAAAGTGTTTTTTTTATAATATTTTGCAAATAAATAATATTTCATCATAAATCTTTGCCAAAATTTATTCCATTATCTTTTTAGTAAAAAAAAATCCAAATTAGTTTATAACCAAAAATTATAATTTTTAAACATTTTGTTTTACATTTTTATTTTATTTTTTTATATTATTATTTTTTATTTATTTATTTATTTTTTACATACTGTCACCCTAGCAGTACAGTGTCACCATGGTGACACTGTACTACTTGTGGGGGTGATGAAGATTTTTTTTTTTTTTTTTTACACATTGCTTTTACACCCATATAGGATGTAAAAGCAATCATTTCTCTTTCTCTCTGTGTGCATTCTTGCACTCATTGAGAAGTACTGAGTGAGCTGTGATTGGTCACAGCTTGTCACATGGTACAAGGCTGTTGTGAATAGGCTTGTACCATGTGACCTCTGTGATCATTCACAGATTTCACACGTAGTAAGCAATGATGTCACAAGTGACATCTTGCTTACTACTTTGCATGTGATCACTGATTGGCCAATCAGTGATCACATGATCGGGACCTCAAACAGAGGTCCCGTCCGATGATCGGTGTTTCACTGTGCCCAGGGAGCGCGCACAAGCAGGGTGCGGGGAGGCCGTTTATAAACGGCCACCCGACCCTGCACTGCCACCGTCCGGCCGTTTATATGCAATGGCCGGTCGGGAAGTGGTTAAATATGAGTGTCCCAGCATTGGGTTTTAATACATTTTTTTGGGATACTTGACTTATGGAGGCCATACATGGGTCAAATTCTGAATTAATTTTCTTTAGAAAATCAGAAATGTTGTGCGTTTTGTAACCCGATGGTGCTACCACTGATTTCAGAATTCGACCAACCAAGCCTTCAATTTCACCTCATGGTGCTACAGAAAAGGATTTTCGAGACCAAGAATTTTCTTTTCTTTCCAGGTCACATCTCATGCTTTCTTTTTCAATTATAATTCTCGCACGATTCTCCCATCATTGATTAGAATTTCATTCGTTTTCGAAAAAATCCAACATGCCCGATCACTTAAATTCAATGGTCAAATCGGCTGTTTCTGTGGCCCACTAATGGTGTGAAATTCAAAAATCAGCAGTTTTTCATTTTCGATTATAATTCTCGCATCATTGATTCGAAATTTGTTCATTTTTCAAAAAATTTCCAACATTCCCGATCACTCAAATGCAATGGTCACACAAAAATCGACCGTTTCTGTGGCCCACTAATGGTGCGAAATTCGAACGAAAACTCTTAGAAAAGATTTTTTAAAGAAAATTCTTTCGAAATTCAACTCATGTATGGCCAGCTTTAGAGGCACTTTTCTTCTTTGTCTCATTCATACCATAGAGTCCGCTACAGATCCTGGATCAGCTTGCCCTAAGTGTCATCCACCCAGGGGTGGACTGACAACTCATGAGGCCCCTTGGTAATAGGGGATCATGGGGCCCCTGTGTCCTTGTCTACACTCAAACCACACCCAAAAAAGCCTATGAAAGGTACCAGGGGCATCTCATGGGGGCCTCCTACTGACCCCAGGCCCTCGGGCAATGCCCGAGTTCCCAAACGGTCAGTCCGCCCCTGCATCCACCTATAGACTATTGCATCCATCCACAATGGATCCTATGCAGTTGGACTTTTAAAACTTTGTGCTTTGTTTCCATTGTTTTTTGGTGGCTCTATTGTTTTGATAAGTGGGTTGTCCACCTGCCTTTATGTCCCCCCTTCCTGGCCACCCATGTGAAGGAGCCCTTGTAGTAACTTGACCTCTGTAGCAGAATACTTACCGTTGAGCTCAATTTTCCCAGTTCTGTGCCGAAAAATAGCGGCATCGAGAGGTTGGAAGTAATCACCTCATGTATGGCCAGCTTTAGAGGCACTTTTCTTCTCTGTCTCATTCATACCATAGAGTCCGCTACAGATCCTGGATCAGCTTGCCATAAGTGTCATCCACCCAGGGGTGGACTGACAACTCATGGGGCCCCCGGGTAATGGGATCATGGGGCCCCTGTGTCCTTGTCTACACTCAAACCACACCCAAAAAAGCCTATGAAAGGTACCAGGGGCATCTCATGGGGGCCTCCTACTGACCCCGGGCCCTCGGGCAATGCCCGAGTTCCCAAATGGTCATTCCGCCCCTGCATCCACCTATAGACTATTGCATCCATCCACAATGGATCCAATGCAGTTGGACTTTTAAAACTTTGTGCTTTGTTTCCATTGTTCTTTGGTGGCTGCATTGTTGTGTTAGGTGGGTCGTCCACCTGCCTTTATGTCCCCCCTTCCTGGCCACCCATGTGAAGGAGCCCTTGTAGTAACTTGACCTCTGTAGCAGAATACTTACCGTTGAGCTCAATTTTCCCAGTTCTGTGCCGAAAAATAGCGGCATCGAGAGGTTGGAAGTAATCATCCTACAGCAAACGACGAGAGAAAGGCGGTGCTCTAGTCTCTCGACACCAAAAGTAAAACGTTCAGCTCCTTCCCTTTAAACTGAAGGACTGCGTTTGTCTCTTAACACTGTTGTGCCTCCCGTCGGTACGATATCAGCCCCGCATTTACTGGAGGGCAGTGATCCTGCGAGTTTGCCTCTTTTGATGACACTAATTAGAGAGAAGGTAAGGTACAGGAAAGACGTCTTCCCCCAAGGTTGAACGCCATGAGAGCGACTTGGCCAAGCCTGTAATGAATAGTCTACAAATGACACTGAAAGAACTCGAGATTATCATGCGGCTGTGAGATTGACCTGTAACTACGCCGCGCTAGAGCACCGTTATCGAGAACGCAGCCCTCCACTCGCAGGAAAATCTGATGCACCGCTGTGAACGGGCTGTAGCTACAAAGCCAACATGAAATAAATCACAGAGGATGTTTCAGCCACCTCTGATTTATTACGCTACACCAAGGCTCGGCCGGCGAACAGAGACGTCGCCGCGTTGTTCCGCAAGATTTGAAAGGGATAAATAAACACGTTACGACGCAAAGCACAACAAAATCCTTCTTCTGTGATTATTAATTTAATTCTTTCTCATCCTCACACACACACACAGATACCAGTTTAGCAAAAAAAAAAAAAAGGGGGAGAGAACAAAATACAATAAATTACCGACCGCGGGGAAAGCAGACGCTCAGAGCTAGCGCAAGCCGCGTCAACTTCAGCTGCATGTAAGAGGGTGCGTTGGAGCTGTAATTTATAGTGGAGAAAGGTCCGGACTCAAATAGATGTCGGTTGTTTAAAGTGAAAAAAATAACATGGTATAGCGCCTAGGAAATGGCAACTCTTGTCGAAAATTCATTTATTTAGTTTTTTTCTCTTTTTAAGGATCCTGGCAATGTAAAGAATACACCCGCTTATGTCTGCTGGGTTAGCCAGTACTTAGATATTCCCACCAGTGTTCCAAGCTCGGATCAGCCATCCCTACCACTATACGGCTAAAAGGGTCGGGTTTGGGGCTGTAAAGTTTCAGGTTAAAATTAAAGTGATTGGAAACCCTTACATATATCCAGTGAAGTGACTGACCTCAGGTGATACACAGAGATGAAACAAACAAACCCTCCTGTATAAGTTGTACCTGTTTATCTTCAGCCTTCTCTTCTCTACATCCCTTTAAAGTCCAGAGGTTACACACGTCAGCTCTAAAAAGCAGGGGGCGAGGAGATAAAGTTACACTCTGCAGGGCTCAGTGAAGAGATCTCTGAGAGCTGATTGAAGGGAAGGGACAGACACCCCTTTGCACAGTTCACAGGAACAGAGCTGAGGCTGTCAAACTGCTGGATGCCCCTCCCCTGGCACCATTTGTTTTCTTTGTGTCAGGAAAACTCATCAGAAACAACTCAGGCTGATTGCAAAGGAGAGAGGCAGCAGAGAGAAATGACACTTAGTGCTCTGGATTGTGACAAGTACACATTATAGAGGGATATGCTTTGTTCATATTTAATGCCTGAGGTTTACAACACTTTAACCTTCTGGTAACCATAAAAATTAATTCCTGACATGTCACAATATATAGCAATAGTTTCATTTTTTAAAAAGATCTACCTTTACCACAAGTGTGCCATCCATGAGGCCCTCAAGCTGCATGCAACCCAATGCCACCTTCTATGTGGCCTGATGAAGGCCTGCTCCCAAGGAGGCAGGAAGATGTATCTGCAATGAAGGTAGTGAGAGAGCAGGAGACACAGAGCAACCATGACTGTAGACTGACAGGCAAAGAGCCACCAGTGGTGGCAGGCAGGAGATGCGGGGTAGCCTATTGTCTTTTCTAGAGTGACAGGCAAACTTTGCAGGCTTTTGTATAGACTGTCTGAAGGTGGAGGGCAGGCAGGTAGGACACTAGAGGGAAACTCAAAACTGCTTGATGGTGGTGATGCTGGGGGAGAGGCACTATAAGGGCAATAGAGACTTTCTAAAGGTGGTGGGCAAGCAGGGAGGACACTAGAGAGGAAATACAAACTGCCTAAAGGTGGTGGTACAGGGGGAGGGGGAGGTCACCATAAAGGCAAAAGAGACTTTCTAAAGGTGGTGGGCAGGCAGGGAGACGCTAGAGGGGTAATAGAGGTTGTCTGAAGGTGGTGGGGTTTGGGAAGACACTAGAGGGGCATAAGAGACTGGATAAAGTTGATGTGCAGGCAGAGAGATGCTAGAGGGACCATAGAGACCAATGAAGGTGATGGATAAGTAGGGAGACACTAGAGGGGCAATAAAGACTGATAAAGATGGTGGGCAAGTGTAAGGAGATAATGGGGGGCAATAGAGACTGATCAAGACAGTAGGCAGGTAAGGAGACACTGGAAGATAGTTATCAAGCGGGGAGGCACTAGAGCAGCTAGAAGGATATTGAAAGGTGTTAGGCAGGCAGAGACTCTAGAAGGGCAAGAGAAACTGGCTGAAAATGGTGGGCAGGCAGGGAGACACTAGAGGGACAATGGAGACTGTCTGAGGGTGGTGGAGGTGGGGGGGGGGGGGGGGGGCGGGAGGACTTTAGAGGGGCAGTAGAGACTGTCTGGAAGTGGTGGGCAAACAGATAGACACTAGAGGGATACCAGAGACTACTGAAGGTGGATGCACTAGAGGGGCAATAAAGACTGTCTGAATGTGGTGGACAGGCAGTGAGACACTAGAAGGGCAATAAGGAATGTCTGAAGGTGGTGTCCGTGTAGGTAGGTGTTGTTTGTTTTCTCCACTGTAGGTGGCGCTCAACCGAGTGACACCACAGCCTGGAGAGGAAGTCCAAGGGTTCATCTAAGCAGCATTCTGGTTGGCTACACTGTGTCCAGTGACCTTTGGTGGCCATCTTGGGTCAGCAGGGTCAACTTAAAGTGGTTGTAAACGCTCAAGGTTTTTTACCTTCATGCATTCTGTGCATGAAGATAAAAAACCTTCTGTGTGCATCAGTGCCCCCAGTCCCCTCAATACTTACCTGAGCCCAATCGCGATACAGCTGGATGCTGAGACAGCAAGCGTGAACCATTTCCAGTCAGCCAATGAGGAGAGAGATGGGGGGGGCCAAGCCACGGCTCCGTGCATGAATGGACACACCGAATAGCGGGTGCCCCTATAGCAAGCTGCTTGCTGTGGGGGCACCTGAAAGGAGGGAGGGACCAGGAGAGCCTATGGGGGACCCGAGAAGAGAAGGATCTCTTCTTTGCTCTGTGCAAAACCACTACACACAGCAGGTAAGTATAGACATTTTTGTTATTAAAAAAAAAATGAACCTTTAGAATCACTGTAAGTCCCTGCCCTCAAGTTTTGGTTTGCTTTGTATGTGTGGCTAGTGTAGGGGGAGAGACCCCGCTAGCTAGGGAAAGCAACTAGCAGTAAGAAAAGGTTCCTGATGTGGAGGGAAAGATTAGGGACTCGCTATCCTGAATAAGAACCTCACTCTTGGGACCAGACTAGCTAGGCCGCACTTCACCCTCTGCAACAGACACTGTTAGCACCTCTCCTCCTTTACATCTGACTAAATTGAACTGTGGGCCATTTCCTTAGTGGTGTTCACCCACCAGGTTTGTAACATTGGCATTCTGTTTAACATAAGTTTCGCTGCAACCAGACTACCTGCAATTCTTGAGCTCCAGTCCTACAGGTGAAGGAAACATTTCTTTAGTCTCTTTTCCTCCAATCATCACTGAGAACCAAGCCACTAAGAACTGAACAGGAACCAGGATTTACATAATTTCAGTTAACTAGGCCAATTCTGACACTTTTTGTTTGCAAGTAGAAATCAGTATTTTTTGATAGAAAATTACGTAGAAACCCCAAACATTATATATATATATATAATATTATTATACAGGATTTATATAGTGCCAACAGTTTGCTCAGCTCTTTATAATATAACAGGAGACAATACAGCAACAATACAGTTCAATACAAGAGGGTTAGGAGGGCCCTGCTCCTTGGAGCTTATACTCTAAGAGGGAGGGGCTAGTGGTACAAAGGGTAGTAACTGTGGGGGATGGACTGGTAGGAGGAATAGAAGATTCCATTATTAGCTGACGGCAGGATAGGCTTCCCTAAAGAGATAGGTTTTCAGAGATTGCCTAAAAGTGAGAAGAGTCGGCGATAGTCTGATAAATTGAGGTAGAGAGTTCCAGAGGATGGGGGAGGCTCTGTAGAAGTCCTAGAGATGAGCATGGGAGAAGGGGACAAGGGAGCTAGAGAGTAGGGGGTTGTGCAAGGAGCGGAGAGTACAGTTTGGGTGATATTTGGAGACAAGATCGGTGATGTAATTTGGGGCAGAGTTATAAATGGCTTTATATGTTATTGTTAATGTTTTGAGTTTTATCCGTTGGGCAATGGGAAGCCAGTGGAGGGATTGGCAGAGAGGAGTGGCAGATATGGAACGGTTAGTAAGGTGGATGAGTCTGACGGCAGCATTCAAAATAGACTGAAGAGGGGATAGCCTGCGGTTAGGTAGGCCAATGAGGAGGGAGTTACAATAGTCAAGGCAAGAGATAACCAGGAAGTGAATAAGTTGCTTAGTAGTTTCAAAGGTTAAGGACAGTGATTGGATTTGGGGCTGAAAGGACATATGGGAGTCCAGGATTACATCTAGTACCCTGGCATGAGGGGAGGGAGTGATGGTTGTATTATTGATCTTGATGGAGAAGTCAGGGGAGGGGGCACGGGCTGGAGGGAATACTAAGAGCTCAGTTTTGGAAAGATTGAATTTGAGGAAGTGGAGTGACATCCATGCAGATATGTCACTTAGTAGGTTAGTAATGCGAGAGGAGACTGAAGGGGTGAGGTGAGGAGTAGAAAGGTAGATTTGTGTGTCATCAGCATTGAGATGGTACTTAAAGCCATGGGAGTTTATCAAGAGACCAAGGGAGGAGGAGACCGAGTTATAGGTAAAGCTGAAGGAGCTGCAATAGGTAGGAGAACCAGGAGAAAGCAGGGTCTCGGAGGCCAAGAGAGTGGAGTTTTTTTTTGAGGAGGAGGGGATGGTCAACAGTATCAAAAGCAGCAGAGAGGTCAAGTAGTAAGAATACGGAGTAGTGGCTTTTGGTTTTAGCAGTTAGTAAATCATTAGTGAGTTTTAGTAGGGCAGTTTCAGTGGAGTGGAGTGAGCGAAAGCCAGACTGTGAAGGGTCAAGAAGGTTGTGGTCGGTGAGGTGGGAGCTCAGGCGATTGTAGACTAAGCGTTCTAGGAGTTTAGAGGTAAATGGCAGCAGGGAGATGGGTCTTAAGTTGTTCAGGTTGGTGGGGTCCAGGGAGGGCTTTTTAAGTATGGGAGTGATGTGTGCATGTGTTAGAGGGGAGGGCACCAGTAGAGAGGGAGAGATTGAAGATGTGAGTGAGGGAGCATAGGATGGAAGAAGAGGATGACAGGATCGAAGTAGTTGTGAGGGGACAGGATCCAGGGGGCAGGTGGTGAGACGGGCTTCTGTGAAAACCTTAGTGACCTCTTCAGTAGTAGCAAGGTCAAAAGAGGAAAGTGTTGAGGGAGGTTTAGTATAAGGTATGTTAAGTGGAATAGATATATAGATATATATATATATATTTTTTTTTAGCAGAGACCCTAGAGAATAAAATGCCGGTTGTTGCAATTTTTAATGTCATACAGTATTTGCTCAGCATTTTTTCAAACGCATTTTTTTGGGAAAAAAAACACACTTTAATAAATTTGAATGCACAAAAACACAATATATAGACACATTTTTGGTAAAGTATAAAATATGATGTTACTCCAAGTGAATAGATACATAACATGTCATGCTTTAAAATTGCTCACACTCGGGAAATGGCGACAAAATATGATACTTAAAAATCTCCATAGGCGACACTTTACAAATGTTTACAGGTTACCAGTTTGGAATTACAAAGGAGGTCTAGAGCTAGAATTATTGCTCTTGCTATAACATCCTTAACAATAAAGCATGACAGGTCCTCTTTATGGAGACATCTGGGGTCAAATCTCTCATCTACCCTTGATCAAAAATGATCTGAAGCCCCCCTCCTACCCCAAAAAGGCAGTGTTCACATCTCTGCTAAACTGGAAGTGACTTCATTCCGTCACCCCCGGTCTCTTAGACCTTGAAGATAATCAGAGACATTCCAGTCTCTGCTCACCTCCATGGTTAGCCGTACAAACCTTTGGATCGGATCCAGAGCTCCCTGGTGATACGGGTAAGCCTGAGAAACACCAGAGGGGGGGGTACTTCTGCTGCTTCTAAAAGCAATCCAGCGGCTAATCAGCTGCTTGTATCATTTTTATCAGAAAGAGAAATACCAGCAGAAAATATAATACCTGGGTTATGGCTGACAGCTGACATGGCGGCCCGGGTAAACCGCTTCAAAACCCCAATGTATATATACGTATTGCGGTGTTAGAGCATGTTCACTTTGTAAGGGAATTTTTACTTAGTTTTGTAAATTCAGTAAGTTCCCTTTGCAAAGAAAAAACAATCATGTGCAAGGAAAAAAAATAGATTTTTGCTAACACAAGTTTGGATGACAGAAGTCAGCAGAGCTTCACCCTATTCACTAATCTGAAAGAAAACATACCTTTGCAAAGCAAAAATTCACTTTGCGAAATGAGCAGCCTATACGCCATTAGCAAATTAACCCCATTGTGCCATCTCTGGACATCTGTAGGTGGACTAAAAGATTAAATTGTCTTTTGTAAATCATTTTAACAAACAAAACAAAAAGTAATAAATGGCTGCTGGGGCCTTGAAGCAATATTGTGAGGTTCAATCACATAATCATTCATCATTTCAGATTTATCCTCTATTTTAATTTAACTGAAAATCCAGTTTAAACCACCTTTTGATAATTATATTCTATACTTTAAAAAAAAATTAATAAAAAAATGTAGATTTTCCCATCTGGATCCAAAAATCATCTTCCAGGTTGGTGAACCTTTCATAACATTTCCATTTATTTTCCAGGACACAGATCAGCAGTGTGCCGAGATGTGTCAGCGAGAAATGATAATCGCACTGAATGGTGTTACAGAGGAAGCCTGGACGTGGTTAGGTCTATTATCATGTGGCCAGCAGACCATACCGATCCCATCATTTGTGGCCACAAAGAGAAAGGAGTCTAATGCACGTCTCACTCAAGCCTTATCATTGTGGTTTTGTGGTCGGTGGGCCTATTGAGAGTCCAACATACACAGTCTTCAGACAGTTTTGTTTCTTTCTGTAAAAAGATGAGTTTAAAGAGCTGCAAGAAAATGTAGATTTACCATTTATGTAATATGTGTATATAATGATATCTGTCTTTCTTGGGCTGGCGAAAGGATTAATGCTCGAAGCTGTAGCCAAATTGCAACTGTTTTGTCTGATAGACATTTAAATAAATCTTATGTATGCTGCAACAACCAGCTTTTGATTCTTATATATATATATATATGTATAGTATACTGTATACAGATAAAAAAGGACTACATAGATAATATATAGTTACTAAACAACAGTAAAATCAGTCTGTATATGCAGTAAAGAATGCTTGTTATACTCACTGTGGAATTAAAGGGGTTAATCCTTTGCATTGTTTAAAAAGGATGTTTGACCTGGTCTACTCTGATCCTCTCCTTCTTCCACAGTCCCCAATCTATCTGATGATGGTACAGAGCCCTAGAAGTTACTCATGCTCAATTTGGTGTGTATTGCTAGAGAGTTTGTTTTTATTTCTTTGGGAGAGTGCATGTGATCAGTGCAGGGCCAATCAGCACTGTCTAGACAGAGGGTCAGGGGTTATGCAGCATCATAGGACAATCAGGGGGGAATGAAAACTCCTCCTACAAGCTTTAAAGCATAGTCGTCGTCCCCGCCCAAAAACATTAAAAGTCATCAGCAACAAATAAATTAAGCTCAAATACTGACAATAAAATACAAAGCCATTCACAACTCAGCCCTGAGCTACACCACCAGCTTCACATCATAATATCACCCAAATCATCCTCTCCTCCCAAGACCTCCTGTTATCAGCCTCTCATCACCTCCTACCATCATAATATCACCCAAATCATCCTCTCCTCCCAAGACCTCCTGTTATCAGCCTCTCATCACCTCCTACCATCATAATATCACCCAAATCATCCTCTCCTCCCAAGATCTCCTGTTATCAGCCTCTCATCACCTCCTACCATCATAATATCACCCAAATCATCCTCTCCTCCCAAGATCTCCTGTTATTAGCCTCTCATCACCTCCTACCATGCTCACTCCCAGGACTTGTCCAGAGTCTCTCTCATCCTCTGGGACTCCCTACCTCAACCTGTATGGCTATCCCCTACTCCAGGGGTCTCCAAACTTTTCAAACAAAGGGCCAATTTACTGTCCTTCAGACTTTTGGGGGGGCCAGATTGTGGCCAGTGGGGGTAGAAAATGTACTGGGCCCAGCATTAGTAAGAATAAACATGGCCTAGGGGTTGGTGGTCAGAAACAGGAGGAGTAGTGCTCCATCATTGGTGTTAGTGTGAAGAATAATACCCCATCATTGGTGTCAGGGCAGGAATTATGCCCCACTGTTGATGTCAGAGGAATAGTGCCCCAAGGGCCAGATAAAGGCTAGCAAAGGGCCACATTCGGCCCTTGGACCACAGTTTGGACACCACTGCACTACTCTGTATGACTTTAGGTGATCCCTGAAAACTCATATCTTCAGGAAAGCTTATTTGTCCTCCACTTTATTTATTACAGGTACTTATATAGCGCTGTCAATTTACACAGTGCTTTACATATGTATTGTGCATTCACCTCAGTCCCTAACCCTC
Organism: Staurois parvus; assembly: GCF_062004578.1. Lineage (NCBI taxonomy): Eukaryota > Metazoa > Chordata > Amphibia > Anura > Ranidae > Staurois > Staurois parvus. Next base: position 1,384,820 of record NW_028317822.1, on the reverse strand, counting down.
AAGGGGCGTACAATCTAAGTTCCCTAACTTACATTCATACTTACACATACAAGGGCCAATTTAGACAGGATCCAATTCACCTACCAGCATGTCTTCGGAGTGTGGGAGGAAACCCACACAGGCACAGGGAGAACATGCAAATTCCAGGCAGGTGGTGCCTTGGTGAGGATTCGAACCAATGATCCGAGTACTGCCAGGTGGAAGTGCTAACCATTTAGCCACTAATAAACTAATTTTATTTTCTCCATCAGCACATCCCTCATTGTCACTTCTTTTTGTATGAATGCCCTTCACTTTAGATTGTAAGCTTTCAGTAGCAAGGCCCTCCTAACCCTCTTTTCTTGAATCGTATTTTAACTGCACCGTCTCTCGTTATTTTGTAAAGCACTGTGCAAACTGCTGTGATATATGAATGTTCTATTATATTATTAACTTTTTATACCATCCAATAAAATGAAAATATAACAGATGTATAGAAAGATGGCCCTTGAAGCATATCTCATGCAGAAAGGAAAGCCACTTTTCTTTGTATCTAGAGCATTAGTACATATAAAAATATTTACATCCTGCAAATAAAGAACGTCTAACAATTGTGTTTTCATCAAATTCCTCATATGCATATATAGAGTCAGTATAAGGTACAATCTAGCTACAGTCAGGTCCATAAATATTGGGACATCAACACAATTCTAACATTTTTGGCTCTAAACACCACCACAATGGATTTGAAATGAAACGAACAAGATGTGCTTTTTCTGCAGACTGTCAGCTTTAATTTGAGGGTATTTGCATTCAAATCAGGTGAACGGTGTAGGAATTACAACAGTTTGCATATGTGCCTCCCACTTGTTAAGGGACCAAAAGTAATGGGACAAGTATCTCTTGTATTTTTTGATGATGTGACTGCTGACAAAAGCAGCAAGATGAATTCTGAAGTGTTTCGGGCAATATTATCTGCTCATATTCAGCCAAATGCTTCACAACTCATTGGACGCCGCTTCACAGTGCAGATGGACAATGACCCAAAGCATACTGCAAAAGCAACCAAAGTTTTTTTTAAAGGGAAAGAAGTGGAATGTTATGCAATGGCCAAGTCAATCACCTGACCTGAATCCGATTGAGCATGCATTTCACTTGCTGAAGACAAATCTGAAGGGAAAATGCCCCAAGAACAAGCAGGAACTGAAGACAGTTGCAGTAGAGGCCTGGTAGAGCATCACCAGGGATGAAATCCAGCGTCTGGTGATGTCTATGCGTTCCACACTTCACGCTGTAATTGACTGCAAAGGATTTGCATCCAAGTATTAAAAAGTGAAAGTTTGATTTATGATTATTATTCTGTCCCATGACTAATGCACCATAGATAGGCTTGTCCACTCCTACTTCCACCATTACCTATCCATACCACTCCACCCCCCTTTACCAGATAAACTTTACAAAAAACATGACATCATTTGGAGTAAATGGCCAACATGGCCTTTTATTAACAACTTCACATTTTAACATACATCAACCGTTCCTTAACGGAAACCAAAGAATTGTTGTTGGTCTTCAAAGGAACCCACAAACGATCCAAAATGCACCTGCGGACAACCCTATACACTAGGCCTCCAGCCGCAACCAACCAGCTCGGAGACAACCATACCGTCCGCAGTGCAGCACCACCACCTTCCAGTTAAACCTTGGTTAACTGGGAATATCCACCGGGCCCCCCATACCACAGATGGGGTCCCACACCATTGTTTTTCCTTCCAAGATGAGAACCGCCTCCAAAGACCAACAACCGCCCACGAACCAACAGAAAAAACCCACCTCTCCAACAGGTGTCCATTTTTTTATTATTTCTGCTCACTTGCCTCCGGACGAGACCCCATACCCAACCAAACAGGGAGGGCGGGAGGGAAGCTCTGGTCCTTGCACACGTCCAGCTCCACTGACGCCCCTTCCGCAGAACCCCCCACCCTAAGGTGCCACAGACCCCTCCTACACTCCACATCTGCCAATCCTATAATTCCCCAATCAATTCCCCACCCCCTGGAGCTAAATTTAACCCTTTCCGTTCCCTACACCACTCTGGGCCTAGTCATGTATGCCCTGCGCTATTTCCATTCTTCCCTATTCGCTACGGGCATTTCTTTACTTTTGGGAATTGTGTCGATGTCCCAATATTTATGGACCTGACTGTAAATGCTATTCTGTCGAGATCCGAGACAAGAGAGCTTCTATAAAATTATAAAGAGTATTGCTGCAGTTACAGAAATGAAGTGTTTCTCAACCTTTTTTCAGTCATGGCACCCTTTGAGGCCATCAGCTTGTGATGAAAGGTTCACTCTTTGGACGTTCATAGTATGCCCAAATAGCTGTACTGGTTGAGACAATATCGGTAATACTTTTTGCATTTACATTAATGCGTTTAAGTTTATATTAGATTTTAATGATTAGGTTTACATACACTTCCACAATTTCCTGTGCAGGGCATCCAATAAAAAAAATGAGTGATAAACTTTACATAATATTGAGTTTTTGGTGTTCTCCTTTAATATCACTGCTACACCACAAATATTTAAACAAGAATTCATTGAAGAAAAAGATTTGTAATTAAGATCTGCTATAGTAAGAGGTTTATATTCTCCCCCTGTGGAAGAGGCTTACAAGCCGATGTGGACCGTAAGGCTGGGAAAAGGATGGAATATAATGTCAGCGAGCCTTTGTGCTGCAGCTGGTGGAAAAGCACAGGGCGAGCTCGGGATATAATGCTCCCATTGTCTGCCGGGGCTACAGACAGACAGAAGGTGCTTCTGGACCTGCTCCAACCAACCACGAGGACCACTCTGAGCTTCCAGTGTCCAATTTCTGCCTATTGGACTATAAAACGCACTTTTCACTGAGCTGATTCACGAAGCAAGATTTTATAGGTCACTCTGTGCTGCTGAGAAACAGCTACAGACCTCAGGCCTGAGAGGTGCACATTACCGGGCTAGTTTTATAGCAAGCATAACATGAATATCCAGATTTCCGTGGGAAGGTCAGGCAAACATGACTAGAAGGCAGTCTACATCCCTTAGGCTTTCATGGTACTTTAAAGCCCAACTCCAATAAAACTAAAAAGCCCCACTGCAAGGGTTAACTGCTCTACAAGACTAAGGTGAGGAAAAGCACTTATACTCCCCCGATCCACCACTTCCCCACCAGACAATGCTCCCTTACACTCTGGCAATGGACAATCCTTTGGCATCCTCTCGTCCAATGCTCCTCCAAGGCTATGGACTCTCATATGTCTTGATGACCTTGGACCACTGAAGTGCAATAAAGAAGAGACTGCGGGGACCAGTCTAGTAGAAAGGAAAAGCCTACAGGAGCAGAGGGTCAGGTAAGTGAAAAGTGCTTTTTGAAATCCCCAAGACAGAAATGAGCAGTTAACCCTTGCACTGCAGGTTCAGCCCCTCTACAAGGAAAGGGTTTTAGTTGTCCTAAAATTCAGCTTTCTATAGCAACATTGGGCAACAAGAGAAATTCAGTGACTAACCTGACAGGGCTATCCAGCAAACACTGCAACTGTAATAACATCATAAAGTCCACTCAATTTAAGTGAGATCTGAACTCTAGGCAGGCAACCGAATAACCACCTTAAAGTGGTAAGTGGTTTTAAAGGCTTAAGATTTTTTACCTTTATGTATTCTGTTCTTCGTAAAAAAACATTCTGTGTGTAGCAGCCTCCTCCCAAACCTTCCCTAATACTTACCTGAGCCTAATCCCAATCCAGTGATGTGCATGAGAGCCTCGGCTCTCCCAGGTTTCTCCCTCCTCATTGGCTGAGACAGAGAAGAATGGGGATGGGGCCAAGCCGCACTCTTTGTGTGAATGGACATACAGAGAAGCGACTCTGGAGCAAGCCATCTTGGGTTCCCCTATAGGAAGCTGCTTGCTTTGAGGGAACTCGGCAGGAGGGAAGGGCCAAGATTGTTGGTGGGGGGACCCAAGAAAAGGGGGAACTGGGCTGCTCTGTGCAAAACCACTGAACAGAGCATGTAAGTATGAAATGTTTTTAACCTGACTTTAATATCACTTAAATACCACTCCACTGTAAAAACATTTTAAAAAAAAACAAGAATAGGTGGACTACATTTTCTAGAGCGCAGTTTATAAATGGCAATGTAGAAAACATGCACGAGGGGCCAGTGCACGTGGTAAATGCCTGTGATTGAGCTCTAGTCAGGCAGTGTAGGACTCAGGCAAAATATGCAGAGCCAATTAGAATGACTCTGTACCTAGTAATTGCTATGAACCAAGTAATCACAAGTGTAAACTCTGCCTGTGTTTACAAGAATTCAGCTCATTGTGAGAGGGAGAGGAGGAAGGAAAGGAATGGCAGCAGCAGATTCAAGTCCCCCTGCAAGGTTTTTTTTTCCCAATGAGATAGAAAAGACTGAGAGGGCAGGATGCCTTAGTCCTCAGATATAAGTTATGTTGAGCTTTGATGCAGAGAGTGGTGCTAATGTCATCGCATCAACTCCACTCTTTGCATCATCCAGGACCAAGCACTGCCAGGAAAAGGCCAAACAGGAGGAGGACCCAGCATATCACATGACTCACCAGAAGATATTAGTAAAGGTAAGTAAAACAATGCATAAAATACTGCTGGTGGGAACTTCAAGGATTGGGGGGGGGGGCAGAGCTCAGTGTTGGGATTAATTAAAAACTGAAATAATTTGTTTTTTAATTGATTAAATAGAGTATAATAATGAAACATGTATGTTTTTCAATGTTTGGCCTTTTGGCAGATGGTAATAAAACTGTGAGTGGAGTATTTATTAGAGCCAGATACCAAAGTCCTATTGGGTAGGTATTTAGGTAGGCAAATTAGTAAAAGAGTTAATGTCAAGGTAACTGGAACATAGTGATGTTGCTAAATTAGGATTGAGTGCCTAGGCTTCTTAGGCCTCCAGTTATTAAGAGGTTAAATTTCATTATGGGGCAAGCAGAACTGTTCATTGCTATTTGAGATCTTGAGTTGAGAGAAAATGCCACTGGAACAGTAGGTTTCAAGGACCTCTGTTTATGAAGGGGTTAAATCACACTGTGGGGCAAGTGGAACGATGCGTCGTTATTTGAGAATTGTGGGGGAAACCGTCAGTTGAACCTAGGCTTCAATGGCCTCTAGTCATAAAGGGTTGAAATCCCATTTTGGGGCAAGAGGAACTATTCATCGCTATCTGAGAACTTCAGTTGGGAGAAATCGCCAATGGCAACCTAGGCTTCAAAGGCCTTTGTTTATGAAGGGGTTAAATCACACTTTAGGGTAAGTGAATCTATGCATCTTTATTTGAGAACTTCAGCTAGGAGAATCCACCAGTTGAACTTAGGCTTCTAAGTCATAAAGGGTTTAAATCCCACTTTGGGGCAAGTGGAACTATTCACCACTATTTTAGAACTTCAGTTGGGAGAAAATGCTCATAGAATCCTTGGCTTCAATGGTTTGGGGTCAAGAAGGGGTTAAATCCCACTGTGGGGCAAGTGGAACTATTCATCACAAACTAAGAACTTCCATTGAGAGAAAATGCCAATAGAACCCTGACTTCAATGACCTGTGGTCAACAAGGGGTTAAATCCCACTTTGGGGCAAGTGGAACTATTCATCACAAACTAAGAACTTCCATTGGGAGAAAATGTCAATAGAACCCTTGGCTTCAATGACCCGTGGTCAACAAGGGGTTAAATCCCACTTTGGGGCAAGTGAAACTATTCATCACAAATTGAGAACTTCCATTGGTAGAAATTTGCAATGGAACCCTGGGCTTCAGATGCGTTTGGACAAGAGGGGATAAAATCCCACTCTGGGGCAAGAGGAACAATGCATTTCTACTTGAGAATTTCTGCTGGGGGAACTGCCAATCGAATCTAGGCTCCAATGGCCTCTAATCATGAAGGGGCTAAAACCCACTTTGGGGCAAGTATAACTATTCATTGATATTTGAGAACTTCCACTGGGAGAAATCAACAATGGAAGCCTGGGCTTCAATTGCCCCTGGTCAAGAAGGGATTAAATCCCACTTTGGGGTAAGAGGAAGAAAGCATTGCTACTTGAGAACTTCATTTGGGGGAAATTAGACAGAGAGGAATCATGTGGGAGATTCAAACCCATTTGTGTCCACTCATAACTAAAATTACATTTTAGTGTGAACCAACCCTTTAAATGACCATTAACAATAAAAAAAATCTCTCTCCTTAGCTGCCAGCCAAGAGCAGTCCAGCTCAAAATGTGGCTGATGTTTTGAAGATACTTTGGAGATGTGTTGTGCAGACTATAAAAAATATGCAGATTTCAAGCCCTATTTTTCTGATATTAATTTGTCTGCTGAATTGAAATTCATCTCTGTGCATTAATCTAAAGCAAATACTATTTACCACTTCTTGCACTAGGCGAGATTCCGAGCCTTGCTTCATTAAAAGGGACACGTCCCAGCGCACGGCCATGGGTAGAATCTCACTAATTTCCACAGCTCGTCATCCTCAGAGGCAGCAGGCCCGCTTCTCATTTTTATTGGTTGGGTTATTTTCAGAGATGTTTACAAGAACTTGTATATTGCAATAGGGCTATACGCTTAAATCAATTGTATTCTGGGTTACTGTGTGATACTAAAATATATTATCAATAGAGCAATACCAAAATGTATTTAAAGCAGGCCTTTTGTAGCAAAGAGCACCCCCCCCCCCCCCCCCCGCAAAAAAAGATAAACAAATCACTTTAAAAAGACATTTGTAAATAAACTGTTCGCCCAAATAAAAAATTCTTGGTACAAGCCTGTGATGCATCTGAGAGGCACAGGTGGGACCATTGCACCTCCCGTCTAAGCTAGGAGCTCAAATTCCCATGAGAATTCCATCTAGCCCATTGGTAGCGTGCATTCAAATGAATTTCAAGCTCCCAATGATGTGCCCTGTGAAATGTACACTCCTGAGCTCTGAACCCTGTGAAACGCACACTCCTGAGCCCTGCATCCTGTGAAATGCACACTCCTGAGCCCTGCATCCTGTGAAATGCACACTCCTGAGCTCTGAACCCTGTGAAACGCACACTCCTGAGCCCTGCACCCTGTGAAATGCACATGCCTTAGCTCTACACCCTGTGCAATACACACTCCTGAGCCCTATGCCCTGTCAAATACACACTCCTGAGCCCTGCGCAATACACACTCCTTAGCCCTATGCCCTGTCAAATACACACTCCTGAGCCCTATGCCCTGTCAAATACACACTCCTGAGCCCTGCACAATACACACTCCTGAGCCCTGTGCCCCATGCAATTCTCACTCTTGAGCCCTGTGCCTTGTGCAATACACACTCCTGAGCCCTATGCCCTGTGAAATACACACTCCTGAGCCCTGCGCAATACACACTCCTTAATCCTATGCCCTATGTAATGCATACTCCTGAGCCCTGCAACCTGTGCAATACACACTCCTGATCCCTGCACCCTGTGCAATATACACCCCTGAGCCCTGCGCCCCATGCAATACACACTCCTGATCCCTGCACCCTGTGCAATATACACCCCTGAGCCCTGCGCCTCATGCAATACACACTCCTGATCCCTGCACCATGTGCAATATACACCCCTGAGCCCTGCGCCCCATGCAATACTCACTCCTGAGCCCTGTGCAATACACAGTCCTGAGCCATACGCCTTCTGCAATACATACTCCAAAACCATGCGACCTGCGCAATACACCCTCTTGAGCCCTGTGCAACCACACCCATCATTTGGAGATGCTACTTTAGTTCTCTCCCTCAGGAGATGGGTGGGTGGTGGAGAGTTGGAATGGGGGGTGTCAGTACCTGCGCCTTTATTCAGAGAAAACAATATGGGTTAATATGGGTTCTGTATGACAATCTGGTGCGCATTGTGTGCTTTTCTCTTCTTTGCAATGTGTGTGTGCAAATCACAATTTGGGTATTCTGTAGATGGAAGCAAAAGGAGCTGGTCTCACTGGAAGAATAAACAGACAAGTGTTGAGATGCCTTCTTTAGGCAATTAAAGTTCGCTCTGAGCGAGTCTTGCAGCACCACCGCCGCACATACGGTACTTGCTTCTGCAGACAATAGGTAACATACAGCACGTCAGAACACCGGGATGAAAGAAGCAGGTAAGTGGTGAGTACCTGCCCGTCTGCATTATACTCATTCCAAAGATTTTCACTGCAGTTTTCTTTACAGTAGTATTTGGAAAGGAAGGAAGAGCGCAGCCAATAATACCGCCTTTATTGTCACCCAGTGCCAATGTGACACCCTCCAGATGTGGGAGGAAGATACAATTTAGGAACAAACTTGCTTCATTCAAGGCTTTGAGTATAAAAAAAAATTAAAGAGCCACTCCAGCAAATTCCGGTACTATAGTATTTAATAAGAAACTTTAGTCTTTTGTGCATTTTCTCCACCCCCCCTCCCCGATGGCGACATTATGTCCCCCCCTTCCCTTATGCCAACATTATGCCCCCCCCTTCCCCGATGCAAACATTATGCCCCCCCCCCTTCCCTGATGCCGACATTATGCCCCCCCTCTTCCCCGATGCCGACATTATGGCCCCCCCTTCCCCTATGCCGACATTATGGCACTTGCCGGCAGAGTCCTCTGGTGCATCTCTGTGCTCACAAGAGATTTGCATCACATGTACGAAGAAGGCATCGTTTAGGAGTTCCATAACTGCCGTCTTTGTGCATGCGCAGGGTGTTCACAGTTATTCAGAGAATACTATACCTTGTATCGTGGGGCTCACTTGGGACCCAAAGCCCTGTGGCACATCTGTGCACATGCAGGGCAGTGGGGCCCACACATGCCACTCTCTATTTTTTTAATCAGGACAAGGGATGGTCCTTACATGTGCTGATGCTGTCTCTCCTAGCTGAAATCTTCCGACCATGATTTAATTTCCTGATTACCAAATAGGCACCAGTATATGGGCCCCACACCAGTTAAAGGCCCTGCGACAATGGATCAAAACAATACTGATTTGATCTTTAAGAAGATTTCAACAAAGTTTTTTTAACATTGTTAACAAAAGAGAGAAAAAAATAATCAACTCAAAGAAATGAAAACCATACATTAAAGACTATATAGAGAAAATCCTGTTTCGCTATGATTCCCTCGCTCCCTTGTGGCAGCATTCTGGTTGGCTACACTGGATCCAGGTGACCCTGGTGGCCATCTTGGGTCAAGCAAGCAGAGTCTTTTTAAGTCAAGAGAAAACACAAGAGAGTGCACCAGGGGCGGACTGACCATTTGGAAACTCGGGCACTGCCCAAAGGCCCGGGGTCAGTAGGGGGCCCCATGAGATGCCCCTGGTACCTTTTTCATAGACTTTTTTGAGTTTGGGCAAGGACACAGGGGCCCCATGATCCCCTATTGCCCAGGGGCCCCATGAGTTGTCAGTCCGCCCCTGGGGTGCACTTTCTTCGTGCATTACCGTGATGCAAATTTACCGTGATGCAAATTTAATTTATTAAAAAATTAGGTCACAAATCGACCATAAAAACAGATATAGAGCCAAATATTTCAGTCCCAGACAATGGGGTCCTATCCCAACAACTGCCTGGTTGGAAGCACTTCCTTCCTCAGAGCTCTGTGTTTTCTCTTGACAGTGTCTAGATTCCCCGGTCTTTAGAGGGCTGCACCTTTTCAAGTGACAGATACCATGTTAACACCAAGGAGCACGAAGATTAGAGCACTGTTGTTTTTCACTAACTTTAGAGTCTTTTTAAGTCCCTGCCTCTTGGTGTTGGTGTAAATTTTGCAAATGGCTAGAGTAGGTGTAGGGAGAAGACACCTATGTATCAGGGACAGCACTAGCGGCAAGGAGAGGTTCCAGAGGAGGAGGGAAAGCTTAGGGTCTACTACATCTGCAACTGTGCAAACTCCCTTTTGGGTTGGACTGGCCAGGCTGCACTCCACTTCCTTTGATAAGCACTGTCTCCAGCTCAGGCTTACTCCCACTGACTCTCCACTCTGACTCCTCGCCGGGTAGTTGTACTGTTTGCAAGTTCTACAATACATAGATTGCTGCAACCCAGGACTTTGTGTTTTCTCTGCTGCCGCACCACGCATGCTGCACCAACCTGACACATTGTCCAGTGTGCTGCGGCTGCAGAGAAATAGACTGGGGAATCTGTCCTCAGTCCCTTTCTCTATCTCAAAAGTGAGACATCAGGAGTCTATTTAGACCCCTGATATTCCACCAAAGCTCCCCAATGGGGTTCCTAAAAGAAAAATAAATAAATAATAAAAAGAAATATTGTAAAATATAGTTTTAAAAATACAATTGTAAAAAAAATTCAAAAATAAATGAATAAAATCAAAAGATGGCTGACACCGTCCACTACCCAACTAACACCAACCTCTGCCCGACGGACACTGTCAATGCTTGTATACATTTTGAAATTTTTGTTTACATTTACTATATATATATATACACGCTTGTGTGTTTGAACTTTGCAATGCAGTAGGCTGTGCACCCCTATTCTCTCTCTCTCTCTCTCTTATATATATATTTATTTATATATATATATATATATACAGTATATATATATATATAGCTGAGCTGTAAGCCATAATCATCACAATGATGACAAATCACGGCTTGAACTATCTTGCTTTGCATGTAATGAGTCTATCTCATATATTAGTTTCACCTTTTAAGTTGCATTACTGAAATAAATGAACTTTTGCACGATATTCTAATTTTTCGAGTTTCACCTGTATATGTATATATATTTTTTTTCTTATTTTTATTTTTTTCTACTATATGGGGGATCGACAAATCAGAACAAGTGTTGCAGTGTCCTCATTGGCAGATTTAGCCTCAGCCTCTGTTCCAGTGCCAACTGTAAATTTTTGGACTTTCATCCGCATTCTGTCAGAAAAGGGGGAAATGAATCTACCCAGCAAGGACATAGACAGCAATTAAAACTTGACAGAGGCTCTAACATGTCTAACATGTCCCCAGTCCACATTTCTGCCAGAAAAGAGGGAAATGAATCTACCCAGCAAGGACATAGACAGCAATACAAACCTGACAGAGGCTCTAACATGTCTAACATGTCCCCAGTCCACATTTCTGCCAGAAAAGGGGGAAATGAATCTACCCAGCAAGGATATAGACAGCAATAAAAACCTGACAGAGGCTCTAACATGTCCCTACTCTTTTTAAAACTAAGTAATAAAAGTTTGGACTATAGCTGCACTTCTATGAAATGTTAGTGAATGGGTTAACATAGACTTTAATGAGTAATTTCATTATACAGCGACATCCTGCCTTGCTGCTCGCCCTGAGCCCTTCTTTAAAGAAAGACACGAGTTGCCTCTGCTCGGCCCGTACAGATCCTCGAAGATGTCATCCAACTTTCCCTGCAATTATCCAAAGCACAGGAGCTAATTATTGATGTCCCCGCCCACTATTTTACTTCTGTGACACCACAGAAGGAATAATTAAGGGGGTTTGCCTGGAATACAAAAGCCACAAGATGGAGAATTGGGTTCGGAGGACTTAGAAGTCAAAATCAGCCTGGCGCCCACAGAGAACAGAGCGCGGCTCACAGCTTTGTCTCAAGGCAGCGAGGTTTCTTCATTTTAATCATAGGCTTTCTAACCAGATGGACAAAATCTGTTAAAGACATTCACCATGAGCCCCCATGCATGAACTTTTCCTTGACCCAACCATGCTAATCGTTTCCATACGGGTGCAAGAGCTTAACTCTTACTGTATAATTTGGTGCCTGTAATCTGGTGTAGTCAGATCTGTAACATCAGTGAAAACCCCCATTTATGTTGTCTGTGTTGGAATTAGCATAACTGTTAATGGAGTTACCTGAATGTGTGCCAGCCCTGATTCAGGATCAGGGTTAAAGCTGAACTTGGGGAACAAAAGCTTTCATTTAGATTTATTCCTTAATAGAGACAAAAGGGTATAAATCCAATTTGGGTGCACCAAATTCCTTTACAAACCGAGATATTGCCTTGTAAAAATAGCTTTGCTGGACATAGCCTATGCAAAGAGCAGACCTGTGGTAGGGATGCAGAAGGCAACACCCACTAAAGGAGAGAGGAAGGAAGGAAAGAAGGAAGGAAGGAAGGAAGGAAAGAAGGAAGGAAGGAAGGAAGGAAGGAAGGAAGGAAGGAAGGAAAAGAGAAGAGAAGAAGAGTAAAAAGAAAGAAGAAGATAGAGAGAAGAAGGAGACAGAGAGGAGAGAAAGAAAGAGAAAAAGAAAGAAAGAAAGAAAGAAAGAAAGAGAGAAAGAAAGAAAGAAAGAAAGAAAGAAAGAAAGAGAGAAAGAAAGAAAGAAAGAAAGAAAGAGAAAGAAAGAGAGAGAGAGAAAGAGAGAGAGAAAGAGAGAGAGAGAGGGGGGGGGGGGAGAAAAAAAGAAAGAAAGAAAGAAAGAAAGAAAAAGTAAGAAAGAAAGCAAGAAAGAAAGGTATTAAACATTCATTTAGCTCTCTCATTTTTCTCTACAATTCACAGACCTTCATTCTACAATTCGGAGAGCGGAGGGAGCACAAACAGACTCTGGTGTTTTTCCTCCCGCAGGTCAGTGTGGTATGTAGAATGTGTCAGGTCAGACGCTGATCCTGTGCAGAGGGCCAAGCACTGAGCTAAACACTGGCTGGATGAGGACATTTCCATTAATCTGTGCAGTGTGTGTTGATCTTACAAGGCCAGAGTCAGGAGGACAAGGCTTCTAGGTTGCCTGAAAGATGGGGAACCTGGAGCCAAACAGCTAAATATACAGCTGAGATGTGTATGGGTTTATTCCATAACCAGGGATGGGAGCAACATGCAACAATAAATAGCAGCCGTTCAGGATTAACTTTGCAGAAACCATATGGGAGGTTTTGGTCATTTGCTATAAATACGGTGCTGTGCTATTGCTACTGGTTTATTGGATTAACCCAATAAAGCACATAGACACTGCTTTTACTGACAAATGTGTAGGGTTGTAGGTAGGGTTAGTAATGTTAGGGTTATGGGTAGGGTTATAGTTGTAGGTAGGGTTAGTAGTGTTAGTGTTATGGGTAGGTAGGGTTAGTAGTGTTGTAGGTAGGTTTAGTAGTGTTAGTGTTATGGGTAGGATTAAGGTTGTAGGTAGGGTTAGTAATGTTAGGGTTATGGGTAGGGTTATAGTTGTAGGTAGGGTTAGTAGTGTTAGTGTTATGGGTAGGGTTAAGGTTGTAGGTAGGGTTAGTAGTGTTAGGGTTATGGGTAGGGTTAAGGTTGTAGGTAGGTTTAGTAGTGTTAGGGTTATGGGTAGGGTTAAGGTTGTAGGTAGGGTTAGGAGTGTTAGGGTTATGGGAAGGGTTAAGGTTGTAGGTAGGGTTAGTAGTGTTAAGGTTATGGGTAGGGTTAAGGTTGTAGGTAGGGTTAGTAGTGTTAGGGTTATGGGTAGGGTTAAGGTTGTAGGTAGGTTTAGTAGTGTTAGGGTTATGGGTAGGGTTAAGGTTGTAGGTAGGGTTAGGAGTGTTAGGGTTATGGGAAGGGTTAAGGTTGTAGGTAGGGTTAGTAGTGTTAAGGTTATGGGTAGGGTTAAGGTTGTAGGTAGGGTTAGTAGTGTTAGGGTTATGGGTAGGTAGGGTTAGTAGTGTTGTAGGTAGGTTTAGTAGTGTTAGTGTTATGGGTAGGGTTAAGGTTGTAGGTAGGGTTAGGAGTGTTAGGGTTATGGGTAGGGTTATAGTTGTAGGTAGGGTTAGTAGTGTTAGGGTTATGGGTAGGGTTAAGGTTGTAGGTAGGTTTAGTAGTGTTAGGGTTATGGGTAGGGTTAAGGTTGTAGGTAGGGTTAGGAGTGTTAGGGTTATGGGTAGGGTTAAGGTTGTAGGTAGGGTTAGTAGTGTTAGGGTTATGGGTAGGGTTAAGGTTGTAGGTAGGGTTAGTAGTGTTAGGGTTATGGGTAGGTAGGGTTAGTAGTGTTGTAGGTAGGTTTAGTAGTGTTAGTGTTATGGGTAGGATTAAGGTTGTAGGTAGGGTTAGGAGTGTTAGGGTTATGGGTAGGGTTAAGGTTGTAGGTAGGGTTAGGAGTGTTAGGGTTATGGGTAGGGTTAAGGTTGTAGGTAGGGTTAGGAGTGTTAGGGTTATGGGTAGGGTTAAGGTTGTAGGTAGGGTTAGTAGTGTTAAGGTTATGGGTAGGGTTAAGGTTGTAGGTAGGGTTATTAGTGTTAGGGTTATGGGTAGGGTTAGGGTTGTAGGTAGGGTTAGTAGTGTTAAGGTTATGGGTAGGGTTAAGGTTGTAGGTAGGGTTAGTAGTGTTAGGGTTATGGGTAGGTAGGGTTAGTAGTGTTGTAGGTAGGTTTAGTAGTGTTAGTGTTATGGGTAGGGTTAAGGTTGTAGGTAGGGTTATTAGTGTTAGGGTTATGGGTAGGGTTAGGGTTGTAGGTAGGGTTTAGGGTTACAGGAAGGGTTAGGGTTATAGGTAGGGTTAGTGTTAGAACTGAAGTAGGGGGTTAGTTGTAGGTTTGCACAGAGGGTTGAATTTATGCTGTCAAAACACAGCTCAAATTTTGTCCAATCACTGCTGAATCAGGCTGAAATTAAAGCCAAGAGTGGCAGTGTTGGCACCACCCAGCTGGTAAACTTTGATCTGAAAATAGGAGTCAGGTGGACATTTTCGGTCAGTCAGTGACTATAGCCAATCAGATGCAGTCATTGTTCAGGTACTCTGAGGGAGGATGAGTGTTAAGGGTTAGACATTGGGTTCATGTTAGAGGGAGGGCTGCAGAGATCGTAAGTGCTAAGAATAGAGGGAGGATTGGTGTTAGGGTTAGAGGCTAGGTTAGTTTTAGAGGGAAGACTTCCAGGAGGTTAGTGTTAAGGATACAGCAAAGATTAGTCTTTTACTGCTTACAAATGGATGCTTTTTTGCTGTGTTTTCCTTGCTAAAAACACAAGAAAAATGCAAGAAAAATGTTTACCTTTAAATCCTATAGGACTCTTCATACCTCTGCACTGCAGGTGCAGTGGAGTTTGAAAAGTCCTGCTTGCTGCATCTTTGGTGCACTTTTCAAAACCACACCAAACACAGATCCCCACTGAACTGTATAGAAAATGTATTAAAAACCGCATAAAAAATGCACAGCTGTTACATTTTTTGATACATTTTTGAATCACATGTCCATGTGTCCCAGGTGCATGCTGGGAGTCAAGCAATCAGAAAGCATACCGGAAATGCATAAAAATTGCAAGGTGAAATCAGCCTTAGGGTTAGTAGCAGTGGCATATTTACCGTGAGGCAAACAAGACATTTGCCTAGGACGTCAATTTTCAGGGGGGGGGCGGCATCATCTCCCAGAAGAAGGGACACAAGGGGCTGGGATGGGGACCTGGTGAGGACCGGAAGAGGCTGTGCACTGCTGGAGGGTGCGGGGATGACCGGATGTTTCTTTCATTCCTGAAGGTAAGGTTACTTGAATCGCGTAGTGGACTGTAGTGCGGTGTATTCTTCCTCTACAAGTCCTCCTCGTCCCCGGTCCACAGACTCACCGGCACCCCAGATAATGCCACCCCAGCTGCCATGCTCAGTGTGTAACTGCAGAATGATGTCTCGTTCCGCTGGTCTGAAGGTTCCGAAACTGCCTGAGAGAGAGTGGGCGAAACCTGAGCAACCCAACCGTACAAGTCTACAGATCTCCTCCTCATCAAACTGCCACCACAGGAGATACCCAACTACCCAACATCACACTACTGGAGTGCTACTACACCCCAGAGAGTGTATGATTAGAACCACACACACTACAGCTACATCCCCTACATGGTCAGTGGCGTTAGAAGGGGATGGGGGGGGTGTATTGCAGTGATTGCCGGTGGGGAGGGGGGTTGGGGTGTACCTGATTTTAGTGTTGCCTAGGGCAGCACTAGCACTAAATACACCCCTGGTTAGAAGGTGGGTAGGTGTTAAAGGGAAGATAGCAGGGAAAGTAAGTCTTAAGGACAGATGGAGGGTTAATATCAGACGGAGGACTTCAGGGCAGGTTACTGTTAGAGGTAGGACTGCAGGGAAGGTTAATATCAGCTCCAATCTCCTGGTGCTGAAAGCAAATGTTTCAGAAGCCCCCCTAGGACAGCAGAGGGAGAGCTGATTCAGAATTCCGCATGGCCCATCTAAAGGATAAATGAAGTGGACTTTCTGACACAGTGGCTTTGTTTCCAAGCTAGCGTTAGAAGTTGACGCTTTGATTTTCCTTGTTGCCTGGTGATGCTCTTGAAGAAAAGGCTATTGTGTCAGATGTCCCGTTTGATTCCTTCTAAAACTCTGGTGTCACCTGTCTCAAACGTTGCAAGGGCAGAAATGGCGTTGTCTGACTTCTCACCATATGCTTCTCCTAATGATCTCCTAAACCTAATGAGTGGAGCAGATCCTCGTCACCTGCATGGGAATGGTGATAATCTTGCCTGGCAGATCAGAAGGGCCAGTATAACTGTGACCTGGAGATTGATCTAATGGATGGAAAAGAAGACATCTGAGATCAAAGGGCCGGTCTTGATGTGGCCACATGATGCAATGAAAAAAATGATGAATCTAAGACACATGAAGACGCAGCTAGAAGTAAACCAGATTTACTTCACTGACAAGATCCACTAAAACTATGATTTATGAAGAACTAGTAATGCCGGATATCTGGGTCTTTAAAGCGGCTGATGTCAAGAGGAAAGCTGTACCATCTTGCTATACATCAAACTCAAGCTTATGATAGACAACAAATGTTGTTTTTCAATGGTCATGTCTCTTTTCCCTGAACAGAGAACTGCAGACCAAGCATTCAATTCTAGTACACTAAAGTAGATGTAAACCTAATCACTAAAAATCTCATAAAACCTACATTTTTAATGTCATTTCAAAAGTAATTATCAATATTTCTAATGCTGAAGCTCTCATTTAAAGCAGGGATCTCCAAATGTTCCAATGAAAGGGACAGTTTACTGTCCTTCAGACTTTAGGGGGGGAAGGCTGTGCCCAGTGGGAGTAAACAATGCTTAATCTTTGGTATTAGGGGGAGAAATAGTTGGTGACCATAGGAGGAATAATGTCCCTTTGTTGGTGTCAACAGAAGGAATTATACCCCATCGTTGGTGTCAGTGGAAGGAATAGTGCCCCATTGTTGGTGTCAGTGGCAGGAATTATGCCCCACTGTTGGTGGCAGGAATAATGCCTTAAGGGCCAGACAAAGGCAAGCAAAGAACCGCAATTTAGAGACCACTGATTTAACCACTTAACCTCCAGAGGATTTACCCCCCTTAATGACCAGGCCTCTTTTTGCCACTCGGTCATGCAATGCTGCACACAAACAAAATTTACGTCCTTTTTTCACACAAATACAGCTTTCTTTTGGTGGTATTTGATCACCTGTGCGCTTTTTATTTTTCACGCTATAAACAAAAAAAGACCAAAAATTTTGAAGAAAAACACAATTTTTTACTTTCAGCTATAAAAAATAGATAGTAAACTCAAAGTTGGCTATAAATTTAGGCCAAAATGTATTCTGCTACATGTTTTTGGTAAAACAAAATTCCAATAAGTGTATATTGATTGCTTTGTGTGAAAGTTATAGCGTCTACAAACTATGGTATAGATACTGCAATTTACGCCATTTTTTGCTATACAGCGCTGCGCTAGTTTAACGGACAATTGCGCAGTCATGCAATACGGTACATAAATGAAATTTACGCCCTTTTTTTCCACACAAATATAGCTTTCTTTTGGTGGTATTTGATCACCTGTTCGTTTTTTTATTTTTTGCGCTATAAAAAAAAAAATGCTGACAATTTTGAGAAAAAAAAAACAATATTTTGGACTTTTTGCTATAAAACATGTCCAGTAAAAGAAAATTAAAAATCAAATTTCGTCATAAATTTCAGCCAAAATGCATTCTGTGACATGTCTTTGCTAAAAAAAAAAACCCAATACGTGTAAATTAATTGGTTTACGTGACTGCAACATTGTAACTTTATACCAAATCATAAGGTGAGAGCCTGTAGCAGGGGCTGATTTTTGTCACAGCTTTGTTAACACAGCCAGGATCTGCATAGGCACCAGGATTTACATGATTGTGTCATCCCTGAGCCAATATCTCAGTCTGGGAAGTAAATGATGACCATGGATGGTGCTTGAATAAAGATGGTGGTGTCTTTATGGAAAGAAAACCAGATGAAGGCATTTTCAGGGGTACTGGGTAGTGCCGGGACAAGGTAATTTCTCTCCCAGGGTGAAGATGCCAAATGGTGCCCCCTTGGAGCACTAATCTTCACACTTACTGCTTAAGCATAAATTCCCTTTGCAAGTCAAAATTCTCCCCTAACAAAAATTCCACCTCTTCCAGCAGAAATCTCCCCTTCCCAACTCAAATCCTTTCCCTCCCCAAAATCCCCCTTCCTAGCACAAATCCTCTACCCCTCAAATTTCCTCTCTGAGCATACATTCTCCCTCCTCCAAATCCCCCTCTCCTAGAACTAATCATACCCCCCAAATTTCCCTACTAGCACAACCTCACCCCACAAAATCCACCTTCCTAACAAGAATCCACTCTCCTAATACAAATCCCTCATCCAAATCATCTGTTCTAGCAGAACCTCCCTAAATCCCCACCACGCCCAGGGCAGGGCAATATGAAATATCATATCAAAAGATATCCCTGATGTTAGGTCTACTTTGCATATCCAGGATTGGGTCTAAAGGGTTAGGTGAATGTGTAGAAGTTAGAGGAACATCATTCCCTTCTCTATGTTCCCCCCTCCCCCATTACCACTATAGCTGGGTTATCTACAAAAAACATACTCAAACACCCAGTGCTTCAGGATCCTAATGCCAGAGAAAGAAGTGCAGTGCTTGGAGAGCGCCATCGCAAAAACTGGGTGTGGTTTTCGGGGGTTGGTTACATAGTAGAGTAAAGAGGTCCAATGACTGAGGGGTTAATTGCCATGTGTGGCCATTCGGATTCCACTCAGCTCCTTTCTGACAGGGTTGCCAACCCCCCACAACTTGCTTTTTGTTTACACTGAGAAGACATGGAAAATTTACTGACAGAGCGCATTTTTTACTGAAAACCTGAAATATGATAGAGACCCCTAATAGAAACTAAGAGGGGAAGAGGAGTTGGAGGGAGAGAGACAGAAGGAGGCAGAGGGAGGAGAGATAGGAATAGGTGGGAGAAAGATGTAGGAGAGAACTAGAGGGAGGGGGGAAAGAGAGTTGGGTGACACTCAGGACAAACTGGGGGTTTCCAATATAAGACGTATAGCGCCCACAGAGTGGAGCCCTCATTATAAAGCACAGTGGACCCCTCATTATAAGGCCCACTCAGGGCAGAAGGGGGACTCTAATTATAAAGCACAGCAAGCCCTAATTCTTAGGTCACAAAGTATGCCCCATGTTACAAGGTGTACAGAACCTCCATTCTCAGGTCATACAGGAGGTCTCCCATTATAAGATGTACTAAGCTCCTCATCTTGAGGTCACACAAGGGGTCCCCATTATAAGTACAGTGTCCTCCATCTTCAGGGCACACAGGGGTCTCTTAAAATATGGATCACAGTTCCCCAACCCAGAGAATACTGTCCCCATTCAGGACGCACAGGGGACCCCTATTATATGAAGTAAAGTGCTACCCTCCACACACACAGGGTTCCCCCCATGTTCCATCACTGCACACTTCTGTACACATGTTCACCATTGATGATATACAGGGTTCAGTGTACAACTGTGACGAGAGGGGCTACTGGCTCTTACCACCTTTGCTCCAGCAGACATTTAATTCACCAGGCTGCACATTGTACTTCCCGCACAGCTTGGACTTCAGGAGATGGCAGGTGCAGTACTGAGTGGCAGGGCAGCAGACCAATCAGGTTCCAGCTGAACTCAGGTGAATAAGCTGCCAGACATCCTGAGCTATGTAGATAGTGGTGTATGAGAGGCTTCAGTGTCTGAACCAATGCCTACCCCTGCCGTTAGTTATCCCACTAGTTCTGGAGGTGTCTTCCTCTTCCCTGGGCTCTCTCAGTCTCTGCTAGTCTCTTTCTCTCCTCTCAGGACTAGACCCACTTACTCCATCCTGCCCCATCCTCCCAGGAGCCTCTCATGGGATCCCTTACTGACCCTGGGCCCTCAGGCAGTGCCTGAATGCCCGAATGATCAGTCCATCCCTGTTTGGGTCAAGTGTTCCAGGAAAATTTTTAGGGTTGGGAGTTAGGAGGTTGTTTAAGTGTTAAGTCATCATTTCAGAAACTAGAAGTGTTGAGGTTTGTGCAGGGTAGGGTCAAATGTCAGGGATAATTCAAAGGTCAGGGAAAACTAAGAAAAGTTTTTATTAACTTTTGGATGTTGTAAATTTCTGTACAGAAAATAAATTTACCTAGTGCAAACTTCTATTATAGTGAAGTGAAATATTTCAAAGTATAATCCAGTACATGCACATGGCCAGTGCTCTGTCACATGATCAGATAAGATATTAAGTGCAATAAATTGAGGGTTTTAACACATAAATCTATCAAGTGGAGCCAGGGTTCATGTGTGTGTATAAACAAAAAGAATGATGAGACCACAATAAAAACAAAACATAAATAGAAATGTAAGTGTCCTCAGAACAATACGAAAAATGCAGCAAGTTGCATAAACTCAAGAGCTCCTACATTCAGAATAGTTATTGAAGTGAAGGACGCTGAGCCTCTGTAACCTATCCATACAATTCAGAAGGCTTTATTCTGAATTTTCTTTTCAATTTGATAAAAAAAAAAATGTTATACGAGCTAGGACTTAACTCTTGGGTGGGTCACTGGATACGCAGTTTGGTAAAGGATAGAAATCAAAACGTGGTTGTAAATGAGGTTTGCTCGGAATAGAGACCAGTCCTGGTGACACTAGATATATAGATCTT
Organism: Staurois parvus; assembly: GCF_062004578.1. Classification (NCBI taxonomy): domain Eukaryota; kingdom Metazoa; phylum Chordata; class Amphibia; order Anura; family Ranidae; genus Staurois; species Staurois parvus. Next base: position 1,363,921 of record NW_028317822.1, on the reverse strand, counting down.
TAGTTGTCACTAAAGGGACCACCAGCAGGATGAAGAAGGTCCTGCATACCCTATATAGATCTTTAGTTATCACTAGAAGAATCACCAGCAAGAGGAAGGAGGTCCTAATTCCTTTATATAGATCTTTAGTTATGGAGGGATCATCACCAGGAGCAAGGAAGTCCTGATTCCTCTATATAAATCTTTAGTTATGGAAGGGTCACCATTTGGTCCAAGACCTTCCTTATTCTACTTGATAGATCTTTGGTTATAGAGGGACCACCAGCAGGGTGAAGGAAGTCCTGGCTCCTGTGTATAGATCTTTAGTTATCACTAGAGAGATCACCAGCAGAAGGAAGGAGGTTCTGTTGCTCTATATACATCTTTAGGTAAAGAGGGATCAGAAGGAACAAGGAAATCTTGATTCTCCTAGATAGGTCTTTAGTTATAATTTGAGGGATCACCAGCAGGAGCAAGGAGGTCTTGATTGTCCTGTATAGTTTTTAGTTATAGAGGTGCAGTGCCCTTCAGTTTAGGTAGGATTTTTGTTCTATTAGTCTGAATGAGCCTGTAAGTGAGGCAGTGAGGTTACCTCAGTCAAGCTAGGAGGCTTTACAGGTCAGGACTTCTAGAAAGCTCTGGCACTTTCTAGAAGAAGAACGGATGCAGGGAGGCGGCCTGTATTTGCATATCTGAGGGAACCTGGCCAAACCCCAGCCAGGAGGCCTAGCATGGTGGCTAGGGCAGCCCATAAATATGGGAGAGCCTGCACAGCAGGGGAATTGGGTGGAAGATGGAGTGAAGGAGGGTGCTGGTGTGTGGAGCCTGGGAGGGGGCCCCAGTGGAGGGAGGCCTACCTACAAACTGGAGCTGGACAGAAGGATCTGCATTGTCACACAGTCTACTAGAAAACACAGCCTGACGGCACGGAAGGCCTGAAAGCAGTTGCAACCCATTAAGCTACAGGAACAGGACAGTGTGAGTACTTCTACACCCCCTAAGCCAAAGAAAGGAGATGGCTAACAGGTACAATACCCAACTAGTGCTTCCTGGGACTACTTCATTGTAGATCAGGGACACCCTTAGGCTGATGGATGAGGAGATTTTCATCTGGGGTCTGAGGAAGTTCCCCAATGGAGACCCAATACCCCTTACAGAGATTGTATGCTGATTTTTATCCATTTTTGCTGAGAAGTTCATCCTCAAACCTGTACAGTTCCTTGGGCATCCCATATACCCCCAGACCCCATCCAAGTTGTTAACCTCTTATAAACACAACAAAACCAAGATCAAGGACTGTTTTACTGACTTCAGCTGGGATTGCTGGAAAATGCATGTTGTCTGACTCTGCAGAACCTGGGGGGACCCAAAAATATAACAGCTTTCGAGACGGTAGTGCTACAGAGGGATCACCAGCAGGAGGGAGCAGTCCCTGATTCCACTTTATAGATCTTTAGTTATAATTGGTGTGATCACCAGCAGGAGGAAGGAAGTTTTGGTTCCTCTATGTAGATCTTTAGTTATCACTAGAGGGATCACCAGCAGGAGAAAGGAGGTCCTGATACCCCTATATATCTCTTTAATTATAGAGGGATCACCCTTTATACTGCAGATCTTTAGTTATCACTAGAGGGATCACCCTATGTAGACCTTTAGGTATCACTAGAGGGATCACCATCAGTAGGAAGGAGGTCCTCATTCCTCTATAAAGATCTTTAATTATCACTAGATAAATCACCAGCAGGAGAAAAGAGGTCCTGGTTCCTCTATGTAGATAGAGCAAATAGGGTTTAACTTCATGTAGAATACTAAATAGTGTATGTGGGGCACTGTACTGCCACTCCAGCATAAGGATAAATATCAACAGAAAGAAGGAGGAACAGTTCCAGGTGCTTGGATAAATATGGGCAGCCTCAGACTGACCACTGGGACGGTGGAATAAAGCGCAAAAATAAAAACACACTGAATGGGCCCTCCAGATAATTGTTGTTTACACACTCTGTGCAGTCAGCTATGCGGGAGAGGCTTGTGTACTGATAAAGTCAGAGCCCATGAATCCATGTGAATCAAAAAGTTCAGTTCAAAAAAACATAATTTATTAAGTAAAACATAAAAAAGTCTCACATATGCTATACAGCATACCAATTGTTGGTCAAATCCAGGCTGAAGGCAGATGGGATATTCCAGTGTGACTGAGCAGGTGGATGGGATCTGTGACAGGAGACCTCCGGCATTGGCAAGGTGGAACTAGAATCCCCAGAAGTGTCAGCCACACAGCAAGGACTGCTGGAAAGCACCAGGGAGATTGACTAGCACCAGATGCCAGGATAACATATTTCGAGATACATCCCTTTGTCAAATCCTGACCCCAGGATCACCTCCAGGATGCTTCCTTCCAGTATCCACCAGACACTGTTCAGTGAAGGAGAGGTTAATGCTCACAATGCCACAGGACAGCCAGACTCGTGCTAAAGTCTACCAGGCACTCTTTACTGAGCTCTCCAGACCAGGTCCTTAGATGAGGGTTCCCTAGCTTAGCTCCAAAAAAAGGATGTTTAGGAGTAGCCCCCCCAGCTATAGAACAACTGGACCCTCAATGAACAAGCAGCAAACTCCAACAGTCTGCCCATAGGGGCAGAGGCCCCCAGGCTTGGGGACTCTCTCTGCAGGGTTAGACCCAGGACTGGAACAGGGCTTCTCCAGGCAGGTGTGTGCTTCAGCCACCTACTGGAAACACCTCTCCAGGGATTGGCACCATCACAATACGTATTAATGCTGCCCATTTGCCTTTCTAAACCTCCTATGCTCGATGTCTCCAGAAGGTAGGGAGAACAATCAAACCTGCAGTCTGTGAAAGCAAGAACAGTTATAAGAAATCAACAGCTGCTCCAATTATTACAGAGGAGCCAAAAAGAACTACATTTACCTAACGTCCTAATAGCCTTTCTAGGAGGGTGCTACACTGGTAACCTGCTGGGCACCCGCTGAAGGGTAACCCCTATCTGCTCTGGGCAAAATAACCTGAGCCAATGAACACCTTTGATTATTTTTGTCCTCCCACTACTTTTTATGAACTCTCATCAAAGTGCCAGCACCTTTTGGGTGTTTTTTTTTTCTTGGTGTTTCAATGTTTCTTTCTTGGTTCAGACATGCACAGCAATAATATGGTTGGGGTCTGGCTACACAAGCTAAAGTGCAAATGAACTCACATGTACCTGGCAGTTAGAGGCATGGAGACCTCATAAAAAAATAATTCTGTTTCACAATAAGTATTGTAATTTTTTTAAAGGTGATATTAACATTATTTTTTTGTAGCATTTTTAAATACTGATAGTGCTCCGTGGAGTTCTTCAAAGCATGGAATTGTGGAACAGCCACTCCGAAGATGACTTTGTGATGCAAAACACTATTTTCCCAGTGTTCTGTTTGTTGGCGCTGGTTCCGCAAATAAAGCCGTCACATTCCTTTGAATTCCCTGCGGATGTGCAACATTTCATTATCCCTACTCTGCGATTAGGCATTATATTTGATCGCTTACAGTCTGTTTATGCACTTGCACACTTTGCAGATGTAATTCAGGCAAGCATGTTTTTGGCTGAGTTCAACGGCTGATTATGCATCCCGAATAATAGGTGACTGTAGATTTAAAAATAGTATGTTACCTCTCTTCCTTTCCCACTATTAATTGAAAGCTCGTTTTAAAACACTATAATTAAAGGCAAAAAAAGAAAACATCTCACCAACAGTACATAAAGGCTTGAACGCTATTCTTCTAATATAAAGGCTTCATACATACGGCCCTGGTGACATCTTGGCCCTCCTATTAGATGACCTTTCTATACTATCCTGGAGGTACCTGCTGGGTAGAGCAATAGTAGTTAAAGTGAAACTGCACTGCATCTAAGCACCACAAACCAAAAATTCTATTTAATTCATTGTTAATATTTAAAGCAAAGTCACCCATACATCCATGTCTGCATGCTTTATTTTGCAGGGGAAATCATTTTTAAAGCCCCCCCCCCTCCTGGCAGTGGCCTTCTTGAGTAAGGGCAGAAGATTCATGTAGCATTTACTTTCTAGAATTCATCTGCCCTTACCTCAGACATTGGCTGAGCTGAGAACCCTCCTTCCCCTCCTGAAGACTGCTGGGATGTATGCAGGGGCGAACTGACAACTCTTGGGGCCCCCGGGCAATAGGGGATCATGGGACCCCTGTGTCCTTGCCCAAACTCAAAAAAGCCTATGAAAAAGGTACCAGGAGAATCTCATGGGGCCCCCTACTGACCCCGGGCCCTCAGGCAGTGCCCGAGTTTCCAAATGGTCAGTTCGCCCCTGGATGTATGATGCAGAGGCGGACTGACAACTCATGGGGCCCCGGGCAATAGGGGATCATGGGACCCCTGTGTCTTTGCCCAAACTCAAAAAAGCCTATGAAAAAGGTACCAGGGGAATCTCATGGGGCTCCCTACTGACCCCGGGCCCTCGGGCAGTGCCCGAGTTTCCAAATGGTCAGTTCGCCCCTGGATGTATGATGCAGGGGCGGACTGACAACTCATGGGGCCCCCGGACAATAGGGGATCATGGGACCCGTGTCCTTGCCCAAACTCAAAAAAGCCTATGAAAAAGGTACCAGGGGAATCTCATGGGGCTCCCTACTGACCCCGGGCCCTCAGGCAGTGCCTGAGTTTCCAAATGGTCAGTCCGCCCCTGGATGTATGATGTATCATATAATTTGCCTATGCGGAACCCATATGGAAGAAAAATATATTTAAAATATATTTTAAAAATATTCTTCCATATTGACATTTTCTGGGCTGTACTACGGGTACAAACAACAAATAATATACTGTACACATATATGGTATCGCTGCGATCGTCGAGCTGGAGAATTTATTTTGGGTTGTTCTTTGGTGGTAGGTTATTGTAGTAACAAGAAACACACAGCTAAATAAAAAAATTACTTTTTTTTGCTATTTTGGGCCAGTTTTCCTTTGACAATAAAAAAAAAATCAGGAGATATCCATTACCATTTACCACCAAATGTAAGCCCAATTTGTCCTGAAAAAACAAGGTATAATTCACCTGTATGCATAAAGTAGTTGTGATGCTATGTATGGATTTACTAACACATGTCAACATTGCAGATTTTTTTAACATATAAAAAAGTATTTTAACATATATTTTTACATATATGTGTAAATGTATTCCAAAAATGTAGGTTTGTCTTTTTAAAGACATACAGTATATTTGAGATGTATTTTAAAATATTTTTCATATATTTTGTAATAAAAATGCATTTCAACATGCAGTACATATATATATATATATATATATATATATATATATATATATATATATATAATTATTGAAATATATTTTGAAAAATATTGAATATGGCCAAAATTGTAGCATTTCAAATATATGTCAATATATTTGGGAAGAATATTTTTAAAATATAGAAATGACAGAAAATCCTCCTGCGCTAAAAATGGTGCCCTAACACTCAAGCTGCTGGCACTAACCTCTTACCTAAATGAGTGAAGTGACTAAATATAAAACAGTGCAGCGCTAAAGATGAATATATATATAAATAAATATTTTTAAAATATATTTCAAATTTATTTTTCTTCCATGTGGGAAACTGGGAAGTAACTAAAGGAATGTTAAAAAAAAGTTTTAAAAAAGTAAATATGAAATACTTTCCTATTTACTAAAGCTGGCAGCATAAGGATTAACAATAGTCATTAGACTGCCTATCAGGTCTATTAGATTGCAGACTGACAATGCTGCTGCTAATTGTGAGGCAGTGGCTTAGAGTCATCAGCCTACAAAGAAAATTCTGCTATTGGCATGATCTACAGGTGAAAAAAAACCTTGCAAAAAGATCAACAATCAAAAAATATTTGCTTAAGAAAACTGGATACAGTGCGGCATGACACTGAGTTTTTTGAGAATCCGTTGCCTTTCCTGCCCTGCAGTCGCACATAGACATGCAGCCTATGAATCTTAGCCTTAGGCTAGGTTCACACCTATGCAGGTTGCATTTGACCCGTTTCTGCATTGCGTTTTGCATTGTGTTTTGCATTTTTGCACCTGCATTTTTTATGTGTTTTGCAGTGGGGTTTTTTTTTTCATTTTTTTTCTTGTTGTTAGGCAGATTTAAAATGCAAAACGCATCAAAAATGCGGCAAAAACACAATACATGCTTTTCTGCAGTGTTCCCATTGAAGCCTATAGAACAAAAAACGCAACTTTTTTGCATGAAAAAAAGTCCTTGACTCTTTCCATTAAACACACCAGGTGAAAACACTGAGATGTTAACATGTTCCATAGGAAATCATATTAAATGGACTGTACTGCATTTCTGAAAAATGCTGCAGAAAACTCTTAGGTGTGAACCTAGGGTAAGTTGGCCTTTGGTCTGCCTACCTGATAGACCTGATAGGCAGTCTGACAGGCAAAATGAAGGGGCACACATATCTGCTGGACAACACTACTGCTAACTGCAGGTCTTTAAAGGAAACTGAAAAGTAACAGACTTATCGGCCAGATCACAAAAAATGAAAAGAAAGAAAAAATAAAAGGCAGCCACCACATTTAAGTATACCATTACCCTCTTCAGGGCCACTGGAGTTTACTGGGTCCCCCTAAGCTCTGCACAGCCAGGCAACATGTATTTTCCACACTTTCTCTCAGAGTCCGTGAAACAGTCCTTGAGCTTGGTTTTGTTGTTTTTATTAAGGGTTAACAACTTGGATCGGGTATATGGGATGACCAAGGAACTGTAAAACTTGAGGACAGCTTCTTAACAAACACTGTACAAAATGTGGATCAAAAATCATCAACATTCTTTTTAAGGTGCACCTCCTCAGACCCCAGATGAAACTCTGCTCGTCCACCTGGCTGTCCTGATGGTATCCATGGGCAAGGGAATCCAGAATACACTGCAAAGCAGTCCCAGATGAGGACTAGCTTCAGCCAATAGGTAGACCTCCCTCCCTGGGGCAACTTCCTAGGCTCCACACCAGCACCTTTGTTCAATACATCTTCCACCTGACTCCAGCACTACTTTTGCTGCACAGGCTCTCTCACATTTAAGGGTTGCTCTTAGCCACCATGCCCAGCCTCCTGCCTGGGGATTGGCAAAGTTCCCTTAAACATGCAAATCAGGCCTCCTCCCCTTCTCCACCCCTCTTCTAGAAAGTTCCTTCAAATTTTTACCTGTAAGGCCCCTCAGCCTGCCCTGAGCCATCACTGTCTAACTCCTAGGCCGGGTGTCGGCAACCCGCGGCTCCGGAGCCGCATGCGGCTCTTTTTCACCTTTCCTGCGGCTCCGGAGCACACTGCCCACCAGGTGACAGGCAATAGGGTCGGCAAGCCGCGGCTCTTTTAATGCAGATCTTCTGTGTGCCGGGCGCCCGCTGGCAAACATTGGCTGTCAGGATGTAGGCGGGGCAGCCCGGATGTAGGCGGGGCAGCGTGACGAACTCCTCTCCTCTCACAGTCCGCCCTGAAGACCAGAACGGCGCGGGAACCCAGCGAGAGGAACGCGCGGAGCAAAGGTAAGTGAATTCACACAATATGGGGAATGAATTACTATGGGGGATGAATTACTATAGGGGGGATGAATTACTATATGGGGGATGAATTACTATATGGGGGATGAATTACTATATGGGGGATGAATTACTATAGGGGGGATGAATTACTACGGGGGATGAATTACTACGGGGGATGAATTACTATATGGGGGATGAATTACTATAGGGGGGATGAATTACTATGGGGGATGAATTACTATATGGGGGATGAATTACTATAGGGGGGATGAATTACTATGGGGGATGAATTACTATATGGGGGATGAATTACTATATGGGGGATGTATTTTCAGTTTTAAAAATGTTTCTCTCAAAATAAATTTCAATCGTGGTTTTGGCGAGATTTGGCTCAGTCGAAAAAAAAGGTTGCCCACCACTGACCTAAGGCTATGATTGTGATTATGACGATACACTGTGGCCCTGATTAACCCTTTGCTTACTGGGCCCTTAAACCCCCTTCATGACCAGAGCGTTTTTTGCAATATATGCAGTGTCGGATTTGTTTTAAATGTTGCAATGGTTTTGCGGCTCCCAGTCTTTTTTTCCCTCTCGGAAACGGGTCCAAGTGGCTCTTTATGTCTTAAAGGTTGCAGACCCCTGTCCTAGGCTGATTCATCCCAGGCTTCTAACAAGCCTATGCCTGACACACAAAAACCCTATATACCTAGAGGGTGCTACATAAGGATTGATAAGCTGCTATATATTCCATTTTTGCTTTTTGGTTAAGATAGACTTTAAAATTAATTCAAGTTGTCAAATATGTCAAGTTAACCATTAAAGCTGATGAGAGCCTGTGATTGGACAATGAAGGAGTAGCAACATTTATCTCGCACATATGCATGCAGGATGTCTAATAGACTTCTAGCACTGCTTCTAGTTCCCCCAGCCTAGACTGCAAGACTTCAAGAGGCTGAAAATGCAGTTATTTAATCTCCTCTTTCATATATATATATATATATATATATATATATATATATATATATATATATATATGAAACTTCAGACGGGCCTGGACATGTGATGACTTGAGCAGAGGAACCTTCCGTGCAATGCATGATTTGAAACCATGACAGCGTAGTGTTCTACCAACAGTGACCTTTGAAACTGTGGTCCCAGCTCTCTTCATGTCATTGACAAGCTCCTCCCTTGTAGTTTTGGGCTGATTCCTCACCTTTCGTATCATCAGTGATACCCCACGAGGGGAGATCTTGCATAGAGCCCCAGTCCGAGGGAGACTGACGGTCGTCTTTAGCCTCTTCCATTTTCTAACAATTGCTCCAACAGTTTATCTATTTTCACCAAGCTGCTTGGCAATTGCCCCGTAGCCCTTTCCAGTCTTGTGGAGGTCCACAGTTTTGTCTCTGGTGTCTTTTGACAGCTCTTTGGTCTTGCCCATGGTAGTAGTTGACGTCTGATTGACTGTGGGGTGGACAGGTGTCTTTAAAGAGCTCAGACAGGTGCTACTAAGTTAGATTAATGAGTGGAGTAGAGGTGGACTTTTTAAAGGCACAGTAACAGGTCTTTGAGAGCCAGAATTCTTGCTGTTTCTTAGGTGTTCAAATACTTATGTTCAACAGTGCAAGACAAATAAATTCTTTAAAAACCATACAATGTGATTTCCTGAATTTTTTTTTTTAATTCTGTCTCTCAGAGTGGGAATGCACCTATAATGTGAATTTTAGACCCCTCCATGATTTCTAAGTGGGAGAACTTTCAACATCGCAGGGTGTTCAAATACTTCTGTTCCTCACTGTATGCTTTAGGCATGCAGGGAACACTAGAAAGGTGAGTTGCTCTGCTTCCTGCTGACATCAGAAAGTGCAATACTATATTAGCTATAATACCTACAGTATTATAGCATTACTGCATATGTTATCGGTTATATACATATACAGTATATTGGGGTATATGCATTACCCGTAATATTGTGGCACAGCACAGAGTGCTTTCACTCTGACTTCAGGTGTAATTGGAATTCAGGATTTCATGTGAAGTATTCGAAAAAACCTTTTATCCATAGCACACAAGAAGGAAGCCTTGGTTTGTCTACATCAACTCTAGTTCCTACCAGCTCATCACATACGGATGGGCTAGGACAGGATCCTCGTTTGACTAGCGAGAAAGCGGCATGTCTGGCTAAATGTCCGTAGAAAATATTAAAGTCAAAAGCTGTTTCATGAAAGCAATTTAAATACTGACAACTTCTGCTTCATATCTGCAAGTGAGCAGCCACACACCATCAATCAACAGCTGCCCGTAGTGAGCCAAATAATCCTTCCATCAAAGGGCCTCGATCGGAAACTGCACAACAGCTGTGCAGAATTCAACAAAGTAGCCCATGCTATAAAGGTACACTCCAGGAAAAAGTGAATATTTGGCATGTAAACGGACTCAGGAAGCACAGCACGCCTCATGGTGGCTTCTCATTTTCAACCTGCCGTTCTCCTTGATCATCTAGGTTGCCAGGCTTGTTTAATCTATATGATTGCTTTCATCCATAAAGGCTAAGTTCACCTTTTTCACTGAAATACGCTATGCTGTCTAGGGGTCCTAGTGTGTTAGAACATGTTGTGCAGTTTTCAGAAGTGTCCTCAGTTGTAAAGCCTTACCAGTAGGGATGAGCATGAGTTGAAATCGAACCCAGAAGCAAGCTGTCACTCCCACCAAGTCAGCGCCCAGTCAGCCAGGTCACTACCTGAGAGTAATGCCCAATTTGCACAGTTGGCCAGTGGAAGATGGACCTTCTTATATGGGTGGTCGATGGAAAAAGGTTCCCATTACATTATTGGTCATTGGGAAGAATGCTTGTTACATTGGTGGTCAGTGGAAGAATGTTCCTTACATTTTTGGTCTGTGGGAAGAATGCCTCTGATATGATTAGCTAGTGAAAAGAATGTCCCTTGCAGGTAGCAAAGAAGATCATAGGTTGCAAAAACACACATAGAAGGGCAGAAATACCTAGTGCATTACTAGCATCAGCATTTATTGGATCAAATTTCAATTGCATATCCACAAACACACGTAAAAACAGGCATATCAAACTAGGTACTCCAGTTGTAGATGACATCATCCATTCATATACCATATTCATATTGGAAAGCTGACACGTTTCCTCCGAGCTAACCCAACCGTATGCAATGTTACCACTTAATAATACTTCAGAGGCAATCTTCCTCCTTAAAGAGCTGATGGGCGGGCCTAAAATTAATTTAATTTCTTAATTAAATTAATTTAATAAGTTAATTTTGGCCTGCCCATTGGCTCATTAAGGAGGGTTGCCTCTTAAGTATTATTATTTAACAGGTAACATTGCATTCAGTTAGGTTAGCTCTGAAGAAGGGGGTTTACCCTCAAAACGTGTCACTTTTCCGGCCTCTTGGTATATGAATAGATAACTTTGCCTACAGTTGGAGTTTCTAGTTTGATAAGCCTATTTTTATATGTGTTTGTGAGTATGCAATCAAAATTTGATCCAGTGAATGCTGATGGTGGCAATGAGCTAAGCATTTGCATCTTTCTTTGTTTTACAGTTTGTTTGAAGATTACCCGATCTGAGGAGGGCTGCATTGCACTAAGCATTACATGCAAAGTCCAAAGGGAAGCATCTTGTCTGAGTGTTGGAGCTTCAGATTTCTTTATTCAAGAAATTCATAGGTGTTTTTGGGTCTGGGTTACGTATCTGAGAGGTAGTCATTGCTCACAGCTCAAGGAAACCCTAGCAATCTTTGGAAGAACCATAGAATTCCATGAAACCTTGCTTAAGAAGGCTGATATAGCGCAGACTCCATGCCGGTCTTGTTGTTTATCCCAGGTTCTATTCCTTATGCAGTGCACATCAGTCAGGCACACAGCAGTTTCTAGTCTCTTCACAATAGGACCAGGAAGAAAGTGTGTTTTTTGGGAGGTTTACTGTTTGGAGAATTTGGATAGGGTATAGGGTGAGTTTTGAGATACTCCAGAACTAGTGCAAACTTTAATTGAAGACACTCTCTACTAGTACTTAATCTCTTTAAGGAAGGCTTCTAGTGTACACAATGTGGATTTACAGCTTCAAGAGGGATCCCATGCTGGAAACAGCCCTTAGCCAGAAAAATCTGGAAGTTTCCCAAGAAGAATTCAAACAGAAACGGTCTCTCCAGGTTATCTGTCTCAGGCCTCTACTTACTGTGTCCCTGAGTACATTGATGCCTCCTTCCAGTACTTGCCAGACTCTGTATCATGAGCCTCCAGACCAGAATCTCAGCTGACTTTCTCCAGACTGTTCTCAACAACTTCAGTAACAGACCCCCAGCTCTCCATGAGCTGGGACCTTGATGAAACTCCTGCAGTCTTCAGCCAGGTAGCTTTGGAGGGTAGACAGCCCCTCCAGGCTGGGTCTCTCTCTACTAGGGCAAGGACTCTGCTGCTCCAGACCCCAGACCATTTATGCACTCCTTGGACCCCTGCTGGTCACCCTCTTGACCAGAGATTGGATGAGGTTGCATGAATATTCAGCCCAGCGTCCTCTTATATATTCCCACTATAGTCCAGAACTTGGAATGCAGGAGGGGGGGTAGTTGAACTTGCAGCCAACATAAACCAGAACAGCCAAAAGCAATACAATCCTGGTCCCCTGACTACAATGGAGCCAAAAAAATAAATTTACTTAAACATATTAGCAACCTAGCTAAAAGGGTGCTACAGCTGATTTAGACCTAAAGTTTTTAAGCACCAGCTAATCACAAGGCCAAGAAGCTGTTGAAGTCCAAGGATCCCTCCATTGACTATAATATAGAAATATATATATGTATATATTATGTATATATACAGTATATATATATATATATATATATATATATATATAAAAATATATATATATATATATATATAATTTCCTGGGGTGAAGTTGAAAAGTCTTTACAATTTGCATCTGTGGGATTACTTGTGCAATCGGAGCTGACAAAACTTTCAAAGCAGTCAAAACACGAAGCACAAATTGTCACGTATCTCGGCACGTGAGACAATTTTTTTGATCTTATTAGGCTGAGAAAACGATAGAAGGGAAAATTCATTATCACACCTTTCCAAATAACCAAAGACAATGACCTAATTATGCACATATATGTAATTAACCTATAAACCCATAATTAAGACTGCATAATACAGGCTAGGTAGTTTTGTCAGACCCTCGATTATTAAAGTAAAAATATAGCTTCATCACAGATGGGCCCACTTTTTAACCTGATCTATCGGTTTAATCAGGCCAGCTGTGATATTGCTTCGGCCATCTGCAGATCAGCAATAGAATCTAGAGTGACATCTCTAAGAAATTACCTGTTTGCAGAATTTTATAATAGAAACAAAGAAAAACTTTTTTTCCAAATTATTTTTTTTTTTTCCATAAAGTTTATTAATAAACTCAGAGCATACAATAAGTACAGGTAATACAAGGTATCAGTCGTAAATACAATAGGAGGTAATGCACATACAGTGAACAAAAAGATACATAGCAATACATAGACAAAGAATCAGACGTAAGTCATCCCAGGGAAAAGAAAACGGGAAAAATGAGAACATGCGAGCGCAGGAACATTAAAGGTATATCTGGTCTCAAGCCCTTATTCAGCATATTGGAATCACAGCACTGGCAGGGTCAATGATATATAACCTCAGTTACCGAGCAGCAGCAAAGAGCAGGGCCATTGAGTCAAAGGTATGCATTGGAAATGTATACAGTAGGTGTGGAGGGTGTGCAAGGGCTTGTAGGATATGGCCTTGTACTTTTGATGAAACTAAGGTAACCCACTACAGGTTGCCAGCACGTGGGTAAAGGGTTCAGGAAAGGAGATATGTAAAAGTAAAACATATGCGCAGCTGGATTGCAGATAGAGAGTAGGGCTCCTATGAATAGAGAAGTGTACCAAAATAGAAAGGGGAGAATGAAAGCTAAACTCTGAGTAAGAAAGCAAGGAAATGGGGATTAAGAGTTTAAGAATAAGCATGAAAAAGAAGGGAAGAGAGGAGAAGGAGAAAAAAAAAAAGGGGGTGGGGAGGGGTGGGGGGGAGGTAGATGGGGGCTTGGGGAAGGGTAGGACGGGGAGGAGGTGTGGAGGAGTAGGAGGGTAGGTAAGTCACCTTTACTCTAGACTCCCAGGACATGAGAGATACACGCAACCCTGGCAGAGAAGCGAGCTGGGGACAGTTGCAGGCGTATCAGGGTGCCAAGCGTAGCTTACTCCAAGCAGTACAGGACATCGGAACAAAGGACCTCAATCACAACCTTGAAAAAACAGGGAGCTGACATATCGCCAGAAACACTACGGGGTATCAGAGAGATTCAGAATCAATCAGCAAGGCCCATGAAAGAACGATATTCAGGGGTCGTTCGGAAGTGAATCCAACAGGACCACTTATGAGAAAATTTAGTAGGGTTATCCAGAGAAGAAGCAATCAGCTCTTCCATTTCAGCAATTCTGTTCAAGCGTATGAACCAATCTCGCACTGTGGGGGGGGGTGAACAGACCCCCAGAGAACGGAGAGTTTGGCTGCGTTAAGCATATGCAAAGCCACAGATTTGAAATATAGACGTTTGGGAAGCGAAGTGTGGTGGAGGAGGAGTTGGGCCGGAGAGAACTCAATATCAAGAGTAGACACCGAAGAAGTAATCCGATGTACCTCCTGCGAAAAGGGCTGAACCCTAGGGCAGTCCCACCAGATATGAAGAAGAGATCCAACAGGAGCCCCACATCTCCAAAAAATACTGGGTCTGGATGGATTAAAATGATGGATTCTAGAAGGTGTATTGTACCAACGTGTCGCCAACTTGTATCCGTTTTCTTGTGCCGAAACATTCAAGGAGCACTTATGAGAAAAGGTAAAGATTTGGTCCCAATCAGAGGAAGAAAAGTCAATGTTTAAGTCTCTTTTCCAAGCTTTGCAGGCGGGAAGTGAATCAGAGGTTCTGTCACCAAGAAGAAGCAGATAGGTAAATGATACTAAATGCCTCCGTGGTTCAGCCTTTGATCAGAGTGACTGAAAGGAGGTGAGAGGGCGGACCCATTTATGGCGATATGCAGGAGAGAGAAGAAAATGTCTGATTTGAAGATAGGCCCAAAAGGGAAAGGTGAGATCACCCATAGTACTTGCCAGGGAAGAACAAGACTTCAGCTGACCTTTGTGAAAAAAAAATGGTTCGCTAAAACTTGACTGTGTGGCCAATGTGCTGATGGAAAGGACTTATGCATATCGGGATGGAAGTCCGGATTGAGGCGAAGAGAAGTTAGTGGGTTGGGGGCATCCGAAATGGAGGCCGATTTACAGGCTAAGCGAAAGGTTTTAAGGGAAGGACCGATTATTGGATGTAGGAGGAGGTCTTGAGGAATGTGTTTGGTCAGATCGATGCCAAGGGGGAAGTGGAACAAGAGTGTTCCAGCTGGACCCACGCTTTGGTGTTAAAGTGAATTTTCCAATCGATTATCCTAGTAAGATGGCAGGCCCGATGGTAAAGTTGCAGGTCAAGTAGTCCAATACCCCCTTTGGATTTGGAGAGCACAAGTTGGGAGAAGGAAATACGTGGCTGTTTATGATTCCAGAGAAAAAGAGAGCACATTCTTCTGCATGAAACGAAAAAGGTGGGTAGTAAATGGATAGGTAAGGTTTGAAATAGATAGATAGAGGAGGCGCGGAAGGATATTCATTTTTAGTATAGCAGCCCTGCCAAACCAGGAGAAGCATGGGCGATGCCACCTAGTTAGGTCTGCTCGGATGGCACCAAGGGTTGGAAGAAAGTTTTTGACATAAAGATCAGATAGATTACTCGTAAGCTGTATTCCCAGATAGGTAAGGGAGTCCCTTTCCCATTGAAACGGGAACTGTGACTGACAAAAGGAAACCAGGTCTGGAGGAAGAATAATGTTTAAGGCATAGGATTTGGAATGATTAATTTTGAGGTTTGAGATATATTGAAAAAAGGAAAAATCCTTAAGAAGGTTGGGCAAGGTGATCCGGGGTTTCGTCAAAAACAAAAGAATGTCGTCTGCGTAGGCAGCAAGTTTGCATTCCTTGTTCGCCACGGAAATACCCCTGATATCTGGGTTTGCGTAACAATGGTTCTAGTGATATCACAAAAAGAAGCGGGGATAGGGGGCAATCTTGGCGCGTACCATTCCCAAGAGGGAAAGGATGAGATAGATGCCCATTCACACGGACCTGAGCCGTTGGAACAGAATACAGTGCCATAATGAAATTGAGCATGGTGTCCCCTAAACCAATCGCCTGTAGGGATGCCTTTAAGTAATCCCAGGACACTATCAAAATCCTTCTCGGCATCTAGGGAAAGAATAAATCCTGGACTGCGAGAACCAAATTTTTTTTTTTTTTGCTCTTTTTCTTTTTGTTTATTGTGCAAAACATAAAAACTCCAGTGGCGATTAAATACCACCAAAAGTAAGCTCTATTTGTGTGAAAAAAAATTATAAAAATGTCATATGGGTACAATGTTGCATGACTACGCAATTGTCCTTCAAAGTGCAACAGCACTTACAGCTGGAAGGGGGTAAAAGTGCCCGATAGCCAAGTGGTTAACATAGACTTTGATTTTTTTTTTTTGGTACAGGTCCACTACCCTGTATTTAAAAAGAATGATGGCCAAGCACTACTCAATCTCTGCACACTCCAGCCTCCAGCCTTGTCCCCCTAATGTTACTTTATCTATCATTCCTGGTGTCTTCTGGGTTGGATGAAACCCAATGTTATCAACCCACTTCATGTGAGCCCAGACTGTCATGGACCCGCCCCCTGGGAGTTCATCATTGCCTGGTTTTTCAATACTTCTAGAAGGCATAACATGAGCACTGATCAGTTAAGGGGTAAGGGCTGCCGCTGCCATTTCCAAGTAAGAATAAGGAGAACCCATGACGAAACAGGACCAGCCTGAACAATACAGAAAAAATACATAAATATATTCCACTGTCAACTGAAAGTGGTATACCAAAGTGGAAGCAACTGAAAACAACAACAACTCAGCCATGAAGTGGTAGGTCACGTAAAATGAATGGGGTCAGCGCATGTTGAAGCGCATAGTTCACAGAAGTCGCCAATTGTCTTAAGAGTCAATAGCTAAAGACCTTCTAACTTGGTGTGGCCTTCAGATTAGCACAACAACAGTGTGTAGAGAGCTTCATGGAATGGGTTTCCATGGCCGAGCAGCTGCATCCATGCCTTACATCACCAAGTGCAATGCAAAGCGTTGGATGCCGTGGTGTAAAGCACGCCGCCACTGGACTCTAGAGCAGTGGAGATGTGTTCTCTGGAGTGAAGAATCACGCTTCTCTGTCTGGCAATCTGATGGACGTGTCTGGCTGACTGCATTGTGCAAAGTGTAAAGTTTGGTAGAGGGGGGATTATGGTTTGGGTTTGTTTTTCAGGGGTTGAGCTTGGCCCCTTACTTCTAGTGAAGGGAACTCTTAAATCATCAGCATACCAAGGCATTTTGGACAATTTCATGCTCCCAAATTTGTGGGAACAGTTTGGGGATGGCTGTAGCAAACCTGCTCATCAGAGTTGGAGCGGAGTTCTCCTTCAACCTTTTTTTTCTTGTTCCGTTCTGTTATTTGAGGTATTCCTCGCTCATTCCTCACATCCCCCCTTTCCAGTCCTGAGAGGCAAACGTTATCTCCTGACAGATGGTGCGGGTCAACCAGGTTAAGACATCTTGAGTTTGCCGCCAGCCGCCTGGGAAAACTGTCACCTTTCTCACCTACGTTCTGATAAGGTAGCATTTCTCAGAGGGCTGGGAAGCATTGACCCAAAACGGCGTAAGCCCACACATTATCAAACTGACCAGAGTAATTGCACATTCCTCAGGTCAACCGTATGTTTCATGTCATGTATTATGAAGTTGTAGTTAATACAGAGTTTCCCACTGACCACTCCCAAAACATGTAGTCAGAGCCCCCCCCTTTGAGAGGGACTTTTAGGAAGAGGCAAGTGAGCTAGAGCTTGTCACACACACAGAGATCTCCCAGCAACATCGTAACAAAAGGAGATCAAGAAATCACCCTGCTCTACAACTTGGATCTGCAAACCCAGGCATATGGGCAAGTAACTTAACCCTGTAATCTTCTTCCTAATTATCTCTTTGCTGTGTCTTTATATACATATATATATTTTTGTGACATCTCTTTGTAAATATTGTATTGCACCTGTTTGACCCTTTTAGTAATAAATCTTTCTTTCTGAAAGTGTTAAACTGTTTCTAAGCGCTTATTTGCAATTCACGAATCCCTGCCTTTGAAGAGACGCTACTGTTTGGTATATCTCTGTATAACAGGTCCGCGGGCCGTGCTATATAGATCAATATTTCAATCATTATAGTGTATATTTGATAACGGGAGTTTCCCAGTCTCGGACAAAAGTGGTGGTGGCAGTAGAGGGTTAGTTGCCTAATTTACCCGACCCAGTAACAAGCGCATTTAGGCTGCAGGCACCGATTGTAGTCCATTAGCTGGGTAATCACTGTGCTGGGT
The DNA here is from genome assembly GCF_062004578.1 of Staurois parvus. Lineage (NCBI taxonomy): Eukaryota > Metazoa > Chordata > Amphibia > Anura > Ranidae > Staurois > Staurois parvus. The sequence continues at coordinate 1,345,836 of NW_028317822.1, read as the reverse complement.
GCAGCTGAGTGTGGCCTTGTTACGCGCGTCACACCGTGGTTTTAGATCGGCCGGTCCTTCGGTCACGAGTTTGGTGAGAAGGTCTGGGGTCTGACGCCGTGGACGTGACGTATTACTGTTAGTCGCGGTCGTGCGATTGTTGCATGTTGGTGGCGGCGATCGTGGATCCGTGACAATGGCCCCTTCCTGTTCCAACATGACTGCAAACCAGTGTACAAAGCAAGGTCCATAAAGATATGGATGAGTAAGTTTGGGGTGGAGGAACTTGACTGGCCTGCACAGAGTCCTGATCTCAAACCAATAGAACACCTTTGGGATGAAGCCAGGCCTTCTTGTCTGACATCAGTGCCTGACCTCACAAATGCTCTTCTGGAAGAATGGTCAGACATTTCCATAGACACCCTCTTAAACCTTGTGGACAGCCTTCCCAGAAGAGTTGAAGCTGTTATAGCTGCAAAGGGTGGGCCAACTCAATATTGAACCCTACGGATTAAGACTGGGATGCTATTATAGTCCATGTGCATGTATTACTTGGTGGTGGCAGGGTGACTGACCAGTGCTCATGTTATGACTTCTAGGAGTGTTGTAAGCCTGGGCAATGATGCACTCCCAGGGGGCGGGTCCATGACAGTCTGGGCTCACATGAAGTGGGTTGATACAAATGGCTGTCATCCAACCTGGAAGACACCAGCAGTGATAGATAAAATAAGAATAAAAAGAAAAAATATATAAAAAAAAATAGTGGACAAGAAGGTTGGGTCTATTTAAAGCAGAATTCTGCCACAAGCCTTCCTCATTCTCCCTGAAGTTCACCTTAAAAAAAAAAAAAAAAAAAACAGCTATAACTGCTATATGCCATATGGATTGTAAGGCACACAGATTTTTGAAGTAAAGACTGTTGCATATTGAAGTATGTATCCTAGCATCAAGTCAGTTAAACTCCTGGGATATTGATCTGGTCAGTTAAGTAGCAGAGGGGATTGTTAATCAGTTTCAGCTGCTTTGGTGTTAATGAAATTAACAACAGGTGCACTAGATAGGCAACAATGAGACAACCCCAAAAACAGGAAAGGTTTTACAGGTGGAGGCCACTGACATTTTTTTCCCTACTCATCTTTTCTGACTGTTTTTCACTAGTTTTGACTGGGGTCAGTGTCACTACTGGTAGCATGAGGCCGTATCTGGACCCTACAGAGGTTGCACAGGCAGTCCAACTCCTCCAGCATGGCACATCAATAGGTACCATTGCCAGAAGGTTTGCTGTGTCTCACAGCACATTCTCAAGGGAGGAGATTCCAGGAGACAGCCAGTTACTCTAGAAGAGCTGGACAGGGCCATCTGCTCTTTTGTGCAAGGAGTAACAGGATTAGCAAGGCCAGAGCCCTTCAAAATTACCTCCAGCAGACCACTAGTGTGAATGTCTCTGACCAATCAGAAACAGACTTCATGAGGGTGGCCTGAGGGCCCAACGTCCTCTAATGGGCCCTGTGCTCACTGCCTGGCACCATAGAGCTCGATTGGCGTTTGCCATTAAACACCAGAATTGGCAGGTCCATCACTGGCACCCTGTGCTTCTCACAGAGGAGACCAGGTTCACCCTGAGTACATGTGACAGATGTGAAAGGGTCTGGAGAAGCCGTGGAGAATGTTATGCTGCCTGTAAACATCATTCAGCATGACCATTTTAGTGGTGGGTCAGTGATGGTCTGGGGAGGCATATCCTTAAAGGAAGTGTTCCTTTAATTTTTTTGAGCAGTGTATACAAATGGACCCAAGCTCCTTGTCCACTATTTTTAATGCATCGACCCAACACTACAGACAAAAATATGTCTTTCCTATGATACTGTCCACCTGTGTAAATGATCCCATGCAAACAATCCTCTATGTAAGTAATGGACCTTTAGGAAACATCCCCAGCTTTAGGAAAACACTGGCGCAGAATTCATGGAAGCATTATGACTATAGAAAGTCATTGAGTTACGTCTGTGGCACAGAATGTTAGTACCTATGTTTTGTTTTTTTTAGGTTAACATATTTTACCAATGTAGTCAGACTGCTCTCCTTTGACCTCAGTGTCTATCAACACCCTATATAAACCATAAATTCACCTACTGTGCGTCCTGTTATGTATCCTGTTTCCAATCCAGCTGTTGATGACTTCCTGTGTGCTCTGCAAATGCTCAAACCTCTAATACCATCTGTCTGCTATCTATTGGAAAATGTGTCATGAGAAATATGGGAGCTACCATTGCTGACCTCCTTTGGAAAATGCTTGTTACCTGGCTGTATTTCAGAACCTCAAGCTTCACAGGACAAGTATTTTGGATAGTCAAAGTAAACTCACCAGCCTTTATTTTGGTCATATACTAAAAGTATTAAAGTAACAGGGTCAGTATGACACATTAAAAGCCATTGAGCAACTGGGACCAAGTTCCTTTCTATACAGTTCTTTCTATAGAAATCAATAGTAAATTGTTGATAACAGTCAATCATCAAAATAATAAAAGTTTAAAATGTGATTGGTGGTAGTGGATGTCACACTGATCATATTGTAAGTGTGATGAGGTTAAACAGCCAGTGATTTTCAGGGTGCTCCCCCTTTAGTAGGACTTACATTTTGCAAAGACATATAAAGAAAGACCAAGCCTGGGTAGTAATTAGAAGAGGTAAGTGAATTGGCACTCATCTGGTGCTTGAGATGAAAGCATTACTTATTCCAGCTGCTTAATCACCAATGCGTCATTTCTTTAAATTACTATACAAACTGAGTTTCTCCTTACAAGTCCTTACAGAATTCAACCCATGATGAAAAGCGCCAGAGCCCCCAAAATGGGTTACCTGTTCTTCTTGTTATGAATTAAAAAAAACTCTTTGGACTGTTTTACCATTGGTTTGGCACTCCTAATAAACTTTTTACCTATGCCTTTTTTTTTACCCTTGCACCCTAACTATGGTCTTAAGACCCAAATTTGGGACCTCAATATACTGTGGATTTCTTTCTGATCCGTATTATACTGTATTATATTCTGACAATCATCCCCTCTCTTGTATGAGGATCCTGTAAGAGCTATGGTGCCTTTCCCTTGATTCCCCCTTAGTATTTTCTTTGCCTGTAAATATTGGCCAAAAACAGGCTGTGTTATATAGTATATGCATTGATTTTGTTGGTCACCAACCATTACTCCTGAAGAAGTGGAAATCTTCTCAATGAAAAGTGTAGAGTCTATTGTTCAACTGGTCTTCCACCATTGTTGGTATTGTAAAGTCAACTACTATGTATATGGGCTTCTTTAGTAGCAGGATCCTGTAAGAGTTGTGGTTCCTCTCCCTTGATTCCCCCTTAGTATTCTTTTTGCTGGTCCTGTGATCGCCAGTAAATATTGGCCCCAAATAGCCCGTGTTATATGTACATTGATTTTGTTGGTCACTAACCATTACTCATGAAGAAGTTGAAATCTTCTCAATGAAAAGTGTAGAGTCTATTGTTCAACTGGTCTTCTACCATAGTTGTTATTATAAAGTCAACTCCTACGTATGTGGACTTCAACATGGTGTTGAATAAGACATGAGCAGGAGAGTGTACCAAAATTTCTTACATATAATTCATGGAGTACGTTATGTGTATTTTATGTCATTTATAATTAACGCTTTTTATAATTGTATAAATTATAAGTATTTAAATAATTTTGGCACCTTGAAAGTCCCATCTTTTGAATCTAGAAGCTGTGCTTTTACCCTGGGTCCTCCAGTTGATGGTACACAGTTTTTCATGACCGCAGCCTTACCAGAGCTACTGGAGAGGCCTTTCATAATTATGAGACATTGAAAACAAAAATCCTCCTTACACATACCTTTTAGATAATAAAAAATATGGCCAGTGCTGCTGAAACCTGGATTTGTCAATGAAGAATGGAGCACACAGATGCTGGGGATGGCTTTTAAAGGGTCAGACCACTGGTATTTTAGTTTTTCTCTCTGTCTGGCACTGTTTGTGCACTGTGTTATGGGTCTGTACTAGGGGCGGACTGACAACTCATGGGGCCCCCGGGCAATAGGGGATCATGGGGCCCCTGTGTCCTTGCCCAAACTCAAAAAAGCCTATAAAAAAGGTACCAGGGGCATCTCATGGGGCCCCCTACTGACCCCGGGCCCTCAGGCAGTGCCCAAGTTTCCAAATGGTCAGTCCGCCCCTGGTCTGTACTAAAGAGGAGTTTGGGTTCAGTATGAACCATATTTGGCCAAAGCCAGAAGGAAGCTTTTATTGCCAGCTTAATATGGCCACTTTGCCATACTGGGTCAGTGATGTCACAAACACCCATGTCCATTTGTGTATGTGCTTCTGCAATGCAGGAAACGCCCTGGGCTCAGATAATTGAGCAAGCACTGGCAGCTTCCTTTTGGGCTTGGGCCAAGCCCAAGCTCATTCTTAGTCTGCACACCTCATGTGCTCATTATGACGGGTTCTCCACCAACCCTGCTACATTTTTATTACTTTTATATTATGGAGAATGTAACAAGAAGAGCTAAAACACACAAAATTGGGCAGAGACACCCAAAACTCCCAGGTGGGCAGGAAGAAAGTCAGAAATTATGGCAAGTAGATCTAACTGTTGGAGTATCCAAGACATAGACAAAGCCAGGTTTCAGCTTACTAGGTTCCAACAATTGCTAAAATATAATTGTTACTCAATTGAAGTACATGGGGAGACACATACAACGGATATGTTTTATAAGCAGGGGTAATTGTTCAAAGTTCCTTTGGTAGCAAAAAAAAAAACAATTTAATATTCCTCTAAAAGAAGCTATATCTCAAGGCATTATAATACTTCTTTCCATGTATAATCTATATATATTGTAGCCATGGCACTCCTCTCCAAAGATAAGCATATATTTTGCATAATATTTAGCATAAATTCATAGTCATGTCACTTGTGCTAAAATATACTATTTCCTTGTGAAGGAAACCAGCTCAAATGTAAAAATATGTTGAGAAGGAAAATGACAGTGGTTAGTTATAATTGAAGACCTGAAAGGTCAAGAAAAATAGGGCAAGCCTTTCTCGGCTCCCTATTTAATTGAATCATACTTGATACTCTCCTCGAGCGTATTACCATGTAGAAATATATAGATATACAGAACGAGCGATAACATTGGCTTTAGCCTAACTCAAACATCTGACATGATTAGGTTGCAATTAAAATGGCCAGGTCACCCCATGCGGTCAGTACTATTAATAATTAGGAAGACAGATCGAATCAATATCACCAATTGGTAGGAATTTCTGAAGGGGCAGCTGTACAGGGTTTCGGCTTGTATAAATGTTTTCCGTTATGAAAATAATGGCTTTTTTTTTTTCAGGAATACAATATTTTGATTCTTTACATGCCAACATAAAAGAAATTCAGCTAAATGAATCTTTGCTATTCAGAGTAGGGCACATCAAAAGCTGTCTAGCATGTTGTGTCAAAGGCCAAGGTCAGAGGGGAAGCTATGCTCCAGGACCTTTTGGTTTCGAACGTAATTTTCTTTTGACCTTTTCCAGGGTTTGCATTTTCAGAAATTAGCTTCAGCCGGCTCTGTAACCTGGTTGAGTTGATCAAACAGCCTGCTATCAATTTAAGCTGGCTGGGGAAGAAGGAGGACAACTTAAAGTAAAACTCCAACTTCATCAAAATTCGATATAACACACATACTGTATGTGCTGCTCAAGCCACTTTGTCATTTAAAGTGAATCTTTTATGGAGAAAAAAAAAATTGGAACAAAGCTTTTCCTAGAAGCTCATACTGAAAGACAGCACTGCTGGGCACTGATAGGCAGCACTGATGGGCACTGAAA